>NC_142947.1:35335999-35398499 GCF_046866305.1 Octopus bimaculoides | reverse complement strand
TGATCAACATGTTTGTATTCAGGCAAGTCTGTAAGTCTCAGCTCCCTGCCACCCTACCAATCACCACCATGGCCAACACTGCTTGGTTCTGCCTAAACAGAGTCATTAGAGGAATGGGGTCATTTATAGGAGGAATACAAGGGTCAATGGAGAAACAGGGTCAAGAGAAGAAAAGGGTCTGCAGTGTGTGGTGGGGAGGAATAGAGTAGTTACATGGGAAGAATACTGCCACAGGAGGGAATGAAGGGGGGGGGGATAGTTATGATAGGAAGAAAGTCTGGAAGGAATAAAGAACATGAGAGGAATGGGGTCAGGCGGGTAACAGGGTCATGACATGGTCTTTCTCTTCTGACTAAACATTTATAAAAAGAAAAAGAGGTACATGTCTATTCTTTTATTCTTTTACTGGGTTCAGCCATTTGACTGTGGCCATGATGGAGCACCACCTCAAAGGGTTTTGTTTGAAGAAATTGACCCTCAGGACTTATTCTTTGTATGCCTAGTACTTATTCTATCAGCCTCTTTTGCCGAACCGCAAAGTTACGGGGAAGTAAAACGTACCAACACCAGTTGTCAAGCAACGGTGGGGAGGGACACAAAGACGCACACATGCAAATATATATATATATATATATATATATATATATATATATATATTTGACAAGCTTCTTTCAGTTTCTGTCTCAGAAGGCTGTGGTCCACTCACAAGGCTTTGGCTGACCCAAGGCTATAGTAGAAGACACTTGCTCAAGGGAACCATGTGGTTGGGAAGCAAGCTTCTTACCACACAGCCATGCCTGTGCCTATGTATGTATGTATGTATATATATATACATATATTGGCCCAGTATTTATTTTTTTAATATCCTGGTACATATTCTATCGGTTGATTTTGCTGAACTGCTAAATTATAGGGACATAAACAAAGCAACACCAACTGTGGTGGTGGGAGACAAACACAGACATACACACACATGCACAATAAGCTTCTTTTAGTTTCCATCTACCAAATCTGCTCATAAGGCCTTTGTTGGCCTAGTAATATTGTAGAAGGTGCCACACAGTGGGACTGAACCTGGAACTATGTGGTTAGGAAGCAAACTTCACAGTTACACCTGCACCTGAATAATCACCATTATTATTATTATTATTATTATTATTAAGGTGACAAGCTGGCAGAACCGTTAGCACGTCAGGCAAAATGCTTAGCGGTATTTCGTCCATCTTCACATTCAGGGTTCTAATTTGGCTGAGGTCAACCTTGCCTTTCATCCTTTCAGGGTCAATAAATTAAGTACCAGTTGTGTACTGGGGTCAATGCAATCGACTGGTCCCTTCCCCCAAAATTTCAAGCCTTGCACCTTTAGTAGAAAGCATTATTATCATTATTATTATTATTATTAGATAGATATATGAGTTCTTAACTTTTGTATACGATTGCCAAATTATTATTATTATTATTATTATTATTATTATTACCTAATAGATCCTTACTTTTTCATCTGGTAATAACACCTCACCTCCAGAGCCTACCACTATCAACAGTAGAAATAAACCCAAAACAGCTGAAATAAGGGATCAGTTGTTTGTTTCATTTATTTGTGTAGTTATTTTTCTTTTTAGGGAGAGGGTGAGGCAGAATGGTAAGGGATGAGGTGGGGGCGGGCACATTTGAATACAAAGAAGGAAGTGCAAGTGAGAGGTGGTGGCCAGCTGTAGCACTAATTCAATGATATTATATTAAACTTACCCAATCAGTATTAATCATTAATTAACAGAGATGACGTCTAAATGAGGCAGTTGCAACAGGTTTATAACACAATAACCTAAAATGAAAGAGAAAAAATGGAGAAATCGTTACAAAAAATGAAAATAACAACAAAAGAAACAACACAACTGATAAACAGGATATTAATTTGTCTAATTGCATAGTTTTAAAATAAACAACAACAATAACAAGAGATAAATGTAGGCATGGGTGTGTGGCTAAGCAGCTGGTTTTCTAACAATGTGGTCTTGGGTTTACAGGGATGTAAACAAACCAATACCAGTTGTCAGGTGATGGTAAATGACAAACACAATCACATTCTATTTACAGACATACATACATATATGTATATACATACATGAAGAAACTAACCCCGGGACTTATTTTTTGTAAGTCTAGTACTTATTCTATTGGTCTCTTTTGCCAAACCACTAGGTTACAGGGACATAAACACACCAACATCAGTTGCCAAGCGATGGTGGTGGGGACAAACATAGACACAAATAACAAACACACACATACATATATATATATATATATATATATATATATATGATGGGCTTCTTTCAGTCTCCATCTACCAAATCCACTCACAAGGCTTTAGTTAGCCCGAGGCTATAGTAGAAGACACTTGCCCAAGGTGCCACATAGTGGGACTGAACCTGGAACCATGTGGTTGGGAAGCAAGCTTCTTACTACACAGCCACTCCTGCACCTATATATATATATATATATATATATATATATATATATATATATATATATATATATATATGATGGGCTTCTTTCAGTTTCCATGTACCAAAACAATCCATTCACAAGGGTTTCTTCAGCCCAGGGCTATAGTTGACACTTGTTCAAGCTGCCATGCAGTAGAACTGAACCAAGAACCATGTACCTGCAAAGCAAGATTCTTACCACACAGCCATGCCTTCACCTATCACATACGTATATGTGCATGCACGCATGCATGTGTGTGTGTGCATGCGTATGAGTACAGAGTGAACATAGCTTTCTCAAATGCACAAATATATGCCACACATTTAATCACAGTATAATAGTACAAAATACTATGTTTATAAATACATTATAAATAGTACACTAAGACAGTGGTGAAGAGTAATAGTAGCACACCTTAAACACACAGACAGACACACAGCTGGGAGTAGTGGTGTGAGCGGATGGCGGATGGCGATCGTTGGTGGATGTATAGAGTGGAATCTATGCTGGCTGTGTGTGTGTGTGTGTGTGTGTGTGTGTGTGTGTGTGTGTGTGTGTGTGTGTGTGTGTGTGTGTTTGCTGAAACATTTTTAGCAGGGGAAACGAGAACACGGCTGTGCCAAAAAATAAACACCATATGTTTAAAATGCAATCTATAAAGTTTATAAATAGTTACAGGGAAGGTGAAATTGTAGAATTTGTAGAAGTCACTGAATGGCACGGTATGCACTATACATATATATATATATATATATATATATATATATATATATACAACTGGTGCTGGTGTGTTTACATCCCCGTAACCTAGCGGTTCGACAAAAGAGACCGATAGAATAAGTACTAGGCTTACAAAGAATAAGTCCTGGGTTTGATTTCTTTGACTAAAGGTGGTGCTCCAGCATGGCCACAGTCAAATGACTGAAACAAGTAAAAGAGTATATCTGTGTGTGTGTGTATATAGATATACACACACATACACATATATATATACACATATACATATGTACAGTTTTACTTGTCTCAAATCATTTTGATTGTGACCATGCTGGAGCACCACCTTTTAGTTGAAGAAATCGACCCCTGGAATTATACTTTGCAAGCCTGGTACTTATTCTATTGGTGTCTTCAGCTGAACCGCTAAGTTACAGGGACGTAAACACACCAAGATCAGTTGTCAAGCAATGGTGGAGGGACAAATACAAACACAGTACATATATATATATATATATAAGTATACATGTATACATATATACACACACACACACATACACACATATATGTATATATTAGAGAGAGAGAGAGAAAGGCACACACATATGCAGCTATGTGGTTGAGAAGTTTGCTTCCCAACTACACACTTCCAAGTTCAGTCCCACCGCATGGCACCTTGGGCGTGTGTCTTCTACTATAGCGCCAGGCCAACAAAAGCGAATTTGGTGGACAAAAACTGAAAGAAGCCCATCATAAAACAGACCAACAATTCCTTTACTTCAACATATGACCATCCCTGACCAATCAATCTGTCCATTAAGTTATAGCATTGAGAGCCACATTCTCTCTTTAAAACAAATGGTTTTTCGAACAATGGCCAGAAAAGACAGTTTGTAACACAGTTCCACATAATACTCTTTTACTCTTTTACTCCTTTAGTCGAGCAAATCGACCCCAGGTCTTATTCTTTGTAAGCCTAGTACTTATTCTATCGGTTACTTTTGCCGAACTGCTAAGTTATGGGGACATAAACACACCCGCATTGGCTGGGGGTACAAACACAGACACACAAACACATACATATATATACATATACGGCAGGCTTCTTTCAGTTTCTGTCTACCAAATCCACTCACAAGGCTTTGGTCGGACCGAGGCTATAGTCGAAGACACTTGCCCAAGGTGCCACACCGTGGTACTTGAACCCGGAACCATGTGGTTGGTAAGCAAGCTACTTACCACACACCCACTCCTACGCCTATAATGTACACTTTTGAAAATCAAATGTGAACTCAATTAAGCATGTATATATTCCTTATTCTGTTCTTCTTTTACTTGTTTCAGTCATCTGACTGTGGCCATGCTGGAGCCCTGCCTCAAAAGGTTTTTTTAGTCAAAGAAATTGACTCCAAAACTTATTCTTTGTAAGCCTAATACTTATTCTATTGGTGTCTTGTGCCGTTAAGTTATAGAGACATAAACACACCAACATTTGTTGTCAAGTGATAGGAAGAGGACAAACACAGACACACATGATGGCTTCTTTTGGTTTCCGTCTACCAAATCCACTCAGAAAGCTTTGGTTGGCCCAAAGCTATAGTAAAAGACACTTGCCCAAGGTATCACGCAGTGGGACTGAACCCGGAACCATGTTGTAGGAAAGCAAACTTCTCTACTTGTTATGTAATTATTTTGACATTTTGCTGAAATGATTATATGTCTTATAAAACTTACTGCACCTATTTTTGCTTATCATTTCTTCTTCCTCCCCGTCACTTTTCTTTATATTTATTTATGTATATATATATATATATATATATATATATACACACAAAGGAAACAGAAAATGGAGAAGTACTGATGAACAACAATTGACTGACATCAGTTACTATTTATTAATTCTATGCAAATAGACTGCATCCCATCTAACAGCTGTTTCTGCTTCCAATGCTGTATGGTATCGCCAGTGATATGCAAAAATATTTATCATATTTGGTAATAAAACCAATCTGAAACAAGGAGCTTCTTTAAATTGTTATTCTTGATAAACCCATGTTTATCCTTGTCTTTACCTAAAATGTATGAGCATAGTATGTTTGCATATGTACGCTCGTGGTTAAATATAGGTAATATACCGGTAGTATAATGGATACTTCTATCCCTAACTCAACTAACCTATATATGTGTGTGTGTGTGCGTGTGTGTAAGAGTAGTATAGTTTTCATGAAGCATTATCTCATATCTTTTATCTTTTACTTATATCAGTCATTGGAGTGTAGCCATGCTGGGGCACTTCTTTGAAGAATTTTAGTCAAACGAATTGACTCCAAACTTATTTTTTCTTTTTAAGCCTGGTACTTATTTTATTGGTCTCTTTGCTAAGCACTGCTAAGTTACAGGGATGTAAACAAACCAACACTGGTTGGCAAGAGGTGATGGAGGTCAAACACAGACACAAAGATGCACATATATATATATATATATATATATATATATATATATATATATATATATATATATATATATATATATACATGTATATACATACATACATACAATGGGATTCTTTCAGTTTCTGTCTACCAAATCTACTCACAAGGTTTTGGTCGGCCTGAAGCTATAGTAGAAGACACTTGTCCAAGGTACCACACACTGGGACTGAACCTGGAACCATGTGCTTGGGAAGCAAGCTTCTTACCACACAGCCACACACACGTATGTATGTATGTATGTGCATTTGTTCAGTTGTTCAGTGGGGCTGAACTCAAAACCATGTGGTTGGGAAGCAAGTGTCTTAAACCATGCAGCCACACCAGCTCCTCTCTACGCATGCACCTTGACGTAAATATTGAAAAATGTCTCATCATTTGAAATGAGGCTAATGGCCAGAACATATTATTAATTGTATTAACGATAACTTATTTCAGACAACAGGCACCAGACATCTTGACCTTTAATAATAAATGGACGTTGTATACCTTGTGTGTTTTTTGATACAGACTGTTGTTTGTGTATGAGTTTGTGAGTATTTACAATATTGCAATACAGTAGTAAATGCTTTGTCAACTGTATTGAATGGGGAGGACAATCCTGTAATCCGGAACTGGCAAAGTGTTAAATATGTCACTGTTGTTATTTTCCCTCTCTCTTGTAATAAATAATATTGGCGCACACACACACACACTGGAACTAATGAAACTATTAGTTGTGATAATAAGAAAACCTCTTGACCAGGATATTAGTGAGAAAAAGAAGATGCAAAAACGAAAATCAACAGGAAATCTGTTTATCTCCTGTAAAGTTGAGGACTTGGACATTCAAAGACTCAGGAACTCTCAACTAGTAAAAGAACACATCTCTCAAGAAGTGTTTAAAATCTACACAAAACAAAGAAGAAAAAAAAGGAATATATTTAAGTGATCTTAATTGAAGAGAAAGTAAGAGGAGAAAAACTGAACAGATAAAAGAAAAGTAAAACAGGACTTTCTATAGAAACAATGACTTTTTGTGTATTGGCACAAGGCCATATATTTTGAAGGATAGTCAAGTGGATTGATCTCTAAGACAGAAAAAAAAAATCAACATCAACAAAGGAACACTAGAGAACAAAAAAAAACTAAATGATGGTCTGTTAAAAGCATCAGGGATCTCTTTTAATCATGACACAGGTTCATCTTTATGAATTAACATATACTTTGTAGGGGCAGGATTGGCTGTGTGGCAAGAATTTTGCTTCACAACAAGAAGGTGCTCGATTCAGTCCTACTGTGTGCAACTTTGAGCGAGTGTCTTCTACTATAACACTGGGCCCAGCCAAAGCCTTGTGAGTGGATTTGGTAGATGGAAACTAAAAGAAGCCCAGCTGATGTATGTGCTTCTGTGTGTGTGTGTGTGTGCATGTGTGTGTGTTTTCATGCGTGTGTTGATTCTTTTCCTTGCCTTGTCATTGTATGAAACAAACAAGTGTCACCTCAATGCAGCTGGTCTCCTTAGTTTCAAATCTTCCATAAAAATGTCTGGCTGCTGGGGATATATTATTACCTTACTTGAAAACAAGTGAGGGTTGGCAACAGGAAAGGCATCCAGTCATAGAAAATCTGCCTCAACAAATTCTTCTGAACCCATGCAAGTATGAAAAAAGTGGATGCTAAAAAACGATGATGACAATGATGATGAAAGCCAGCCTATAAAAGCATTTTGCTTTCTTTGATATGCTACCATTTCTGCTTTGAACTAATCCTCTTAGGGCTGTCTTTAAAACCCTTTTGATACTAAACTGCCTAAGACCAACCCATGGCTTAGTGGTTTTAGCGTCGGGCTCACAGTCATGAGGTAGGAGTTTGAGTCCCAAACCAGGCTGCGTGTTGTGTTCTTGAGCAAGACACTTTATTTCACGTTGCTCCAGTTCACTCAGCTGTAGAAATGAGCTGCGATGTCACAGACCCAAGCTGTATCGGGCCCCTTTGCCTTTTCTTTGGATAACATCAGTGGTGTGTGGAGGGGAGGCTGGAATGCATGATCGACTGCTGGTATTCCATAAACAACCTTGCCTGAATTTGTACCTTGCAGGGTAACTTTCTAGGTGTAATCCCATGGTCATTCATGACCAAAGGGTGTCTTTACCTCTATGCATACATTAAAACCTTCCATTAAAATTCCATGTTAATTTATGTTCCAAATGCCAGTTTAATAACAACAAAGTTATTTCACCAAATTCTCCATTCTTTTCAAAATCCATTGAAGCAGAAATATGTTCATTGAAGAGTTAATAGTAGTGTGTATCAGTAGTAAGCACTTTAGAACGAAAGGTAATTGCAAGATGAACTGTGTCAGTGAGCCAGGTTATTCAGCTGTGTCAGTGAGCCAGGTTATTCAGCTGTGTCAGTGAGCCAGGTTATTCAGCTGTCAGTGAGCCAGGTTATTCAGCTGTGTCAGTGAGCCAGGTTATTCAGCTGTCAGTGAGCCAGGTTATTCAGCTGTGTCAGTGAGCCAGGTTATTCAGCTGTGTCAGTTAGCCAGGTTATTCAGCTGTCTCAGTGAGCCAGGTTATTCAGCTGTCAGTGAGCCAGGTTATTCAGCTGTGTCAGTGAGCCAGGTTATTCAGCTGTCAGTGAGCCAGGTTATTCAGCTGTGTCAGTGAGCCAGGTTATTCAGCTGTCAGTGAGCCAGGTTATTCAGCTGTGTCAGTGAGCCAGGTTATTCAGCTGTGTCAGTGATCAGAGACAGTGATCAAAGTCAGTGATGTGTATCAATGAATCAAATTGTTGAACTGCATTAGTGAACCAAATTCATGAGCTGTTTTAGTGAGTTGTATCAGAGAATCTTGATAGTGAACCAATTAAGTGAGATGGTTTCAATGCTCTTAATAATACCCTTAACATGAGCATCATTGCTTCCAATTTGAACTCTTCGTAAAGCAGCTCAAAGTAATCAGATACTCTTTGACAAATGCAAAGTCGACCACAGCAGAATTCTGAACTCAGAAAGTAAAGACATACGAAATGCTGCTAAGGATTTTTGTCTGGCATGTTGAGAATTCCTCTTGCTTGCTGCTTTGATAATGGTTTCATAATAATAGAATAGCACAAGACCACAAACCAGTAAGAGATTCATGCATTGAAGGTTTAAATAATCAATTGGTAATTCTCCTTTTTCTCTGTGTGTCTTATAAATTTGTTTCAAATTTTCATGGAGAGAGGGATTAGTCAGTTACATTGGCCCAGTAGTCAACTGGTACTTATTTTTATCTATCCTAGAAGGTGGAAGGGTAAAGTACACCTTAGTAAAATTTGAACTCAGAACATAAAAAGCCAGAAGGGATGCCACTAAGCCTTTTGTCTGAGGTGCTAGCAGCCCTGCAAGGGGTTAGTTGGTTAAATCTAATTCTAACTCTAATATCAAACTGGCACTTTATTTTTACCAGCCCTAGGGGCACAGGGACATAAGGCAAAATTGACCTTGAATATAATATAAAACAGAAGCAGGCATGGTTGTGTGGCAAATGATTACAGGTTCAGTCCCACTGTGTAGCCCCTTCAGCAACCATATTCTACTAAAACCTCAGACCAACCAAAAGCCTTGTGAGAGGATTTAGTAGACAGAAACTGAAAGAAGTCTGTTGTACATATATATATATATATATATATATATATATATATACACATATATATATATAAACATATATATATATAAACATATATATATATAAACATATATATATATATATATATATAAACACACACATATATATATATATATATATATATATATATATATATATATATATATACATACACAGATATATATGTAATTTTTAGTAGAAGATAAAAATTTTGGTTGTCAGTAATTTTACATCCCAATAAACAAAAACATGCTTCCAGTGATTTTATAAGACGTGATTGGATGGGATACACTGTTCCATTCATGTACTTTTAGAATCAATAAACACATGTATACATTAATAATTCAAATAATAAAGAATAATAAAAATGATAAAATGTAAATGAAGTAAGACATAAAAGACCATAAGAAACATGTGTGCGTGTGTAGATACACGTATTCAAGGGAGAATAAAAATTATAAAAATAGTTCGGCAATACAAGATATCATGAAAGTAAAAAAAAGCCAAAATTTTTATCTTCCACTAAAAATTTTATTACTCCTTAGCTCATAAATGAGCACAAAAAACAGTTGTACTATACATGGAGTATCATTTCCACTAAATTTTCTCATATATATATATATATATATATATATATATATATATATATATATATATATATATATATATATATGTAGGCGCTGGAGTGATAAATGTGATAAGAAGCTTGCTTCGCAACCACCTGGTTCCAGATTCAGTCCCACTGCGCAGCACCTTGGGCAAGTATCGTCAACTATAGCCTTGGGCCAACCAAAGCATTGTGAGTGAATATGGTAGAAGGAAACTGAAAGAAGCCCGTCATATATATATGTATGTGTGTCTTTGTGTCTGTGTTTGTGTCCCACCCCACCACAAACATCGCTTGACAACTGATGTTGGTGTGTTTACATTCCCATAGGTTAGCAGTTCGGCAAAAGAGACCAATAGAATAAGTAGTAGGCTTACAAAGAATAAGTCCAGGGGTCGATTTCTTCGACTAAAAAGTGGTGCTCCAGCATGGCCCCAGTCAAATGACCGAAATAAGTAAAAGGATAAACGAATATGATGATGATGATGCATTCTCTTGTCGTGAACGACAAATGAGGGTTCAGTAAAGTAAAGCAAAATAAATCATGTTCTATGGACACCAAATGTGTCTCTTGAGGCCTGCTGGTGCCTTGCAAACCCTTTGGAACAAGTTGAGGACTCAGTTTGCTCGTATGTACATACATATGCATGCATGTATGTATGCATGTATGTATGTATATATCTATGTATGTCCTTGAGTTTGCATTTGTCCTCTGCCACAACTTGATAACCAATATTGGTTTGTTTACATCTCTGTATATTAGCAGTTCAGCAAGAGAGACTGATAGAATAAGTACCAGGTTTTAAAAAAAATGAAAAGAAGTGCAGGATGGGGGTCAATTTTATTCAACTAAAACCCTTCAAGGTAGTACCTCAGTATGGCCGCAGTCCAATGACTAAGACAAGTAATACAATAAAAGAATAATATAAAACCAAATTTGATGACTGGCACCCGTGCCAGTGGCACATAAAAAGCACCATTTGAGCGCGATCGTTTCCAGCTTCGCCTTACTGGCACTTGTGCCAGTGGCGTGTGAACAAAACATTGGACTGACTCCTGTGCAGGTGGCACGTAAAAAACATTTGAGCGTAGCCGTTGCCAGTACCGCCGGACTGGCCCTCGTGCCAGTGGCACGTAAAAAGCACCCACTACACTCTCAGAGTAGTTGGCGTTAGGAAGGGCACCCAGCTGCAGAAACTCTGCCAGATCAGATTGGAGTCTGGTGTAGCCATCTGGTTCACAAGTCCCCAGTCAAATCGTCCAACCCATGCTAGCATGGAAAGCGGATGTTAAATGATGATGATGATGACGATGAATATAATATAATCTACAGTAATAATACTCATGTGTTTTTCTCCGTCACAACATATGAATGAGAAAGGAAGGGGTGATAGATGAAGAAGGAAGGAAGGAAAGGATGATGGAAATTCTATGGAGAAAGCGAGTATATGTAAATGGGAGGTGTGTGTGTGTGTGTGTGTGTGTGTGTGTGCAATGGAAGTGGGATGGTGAGCATTCAACGCTGAAAAAAAAAAATCAAACAGCCTTTCAACTCTGTGTGAATATGTGTGTATGTACAAGGGAAATATGTGAATGTTTGTATGTGTGAACCAAGATTCTTTCAGTAACAAACAATGATCGATGTTACATCTCAAAATACAACCACTAGATAACATTGAGAAATGTATTAATTTGAATTATCATCCATATTCCCATATTCTATCTTTTGTCCTTATTTATATATAAAATATTACAATTAGCCAGCTGGTATATAATATATGGGGTCTGATCAAAAAATATCAGGACTATTATTATGGTAACAGAGCTGTAGTATGCAGATTGAAGCTGCAGGGCATAGATTGACCTTCAACTCTGATGCATATGCACACTAAGTTATAATATTCTCATTCACTTCCATTGTTTATAAGCATTGCTTGGTAGTAAAGTGTGTATAATGTGATCATCTCAAAAAAGATTAGGTTTCAGTAGCACAGGATATCCTTGATTGCGTCAAGAAAGATGAAAACTTTTAGAAAACAGTCATAAGAGGAAGCAAATGACCCTGAAATCGAGGCTCAGTTTTTGTTTTTTCTTTGCAGTGGAATACCCACAAGATTTCAAGGCATCAAGGAAATACAAGAGAATGCAATGAGGCAGCTGCTCGTTATCCCAAACCAGAGGAGTTGCGAGAATGCTTCCATCAATGGAACCGATGCTGGATAAAGTGTGTGGCTTCAGAATGGGACTACTTTGCTGAACTGATATGCATTGTAGTTTTCTTTTTATACTCCCAGTCCTCATAAAATGATACTGGGAGTAGCCATAGAGTAAAAACAAAAGTAACTATATCAAGATTTGATAAGGAGGAGTGTGGAGTGGAGGCAATCCTAAGTGGTTAACAGTAGGAAGATATTGCATGCTGCTTCTATTGTTTTCATTTAGCTCTTCATATGTCCATTTGCTGAGATAGCCAGTCTCAATATATATATATATTTATATATAATATAATCGTCCTTCTTGTTTCCCACGTGACTTTTCAGATTGAGGAGAAAGACAGTTCTGGGAGTGTTTGTATTTGTGCATGTATACATGAATGTGTGTGAATATGTTTGTGTGTGTGTTTTAATGATGAGAAAGCAGTAGTGGTGGTAGTTGTAGCAGTAGCAGCAGCTGTTGCAGCTATGTTAGAAGCAGTGGTGGTGGTGATGGTGGCAGTGGTAGTAGTGACAGCAGCAGTGGTGGTGGTGGTGGTAATAGTAGTAGTAGTAGGTATGATAGTGGTGGTGGTAGTAGTAGGGGTGCTGGTGGCGGTGGTTGTGATTGTAGTAGAAGTAGTAATAGTAGTGGTGGAGGCAGTGGTTGTGGTAGTAGTGGTGCTGGTATTATCAAGGTGGCAAACTGGCAGAATCAATAGAACACCAGGCGAAATGCTTAGTGGTATTTCATCTGACTCTATACATTCTAAATTCAAATTCTACTGAGGTAGATTCTACCTTCTCATCCTTTTGGGATCAATAAAAGAACTACCAGTGAAACACTGAAGTCGATCTCTCCCCCACAATTTCAGGCCTTGTAGAATGGATTATTATGATTACCATCACCATCATTATTATTTTTCGCAATGCACACCATCAAAGTGGCACTGGTGTACGAATATATGAAGCCCAATATACCCATCATGACCACCTGTCTGATAAGGGTGCACCAGGCACATACTTCACTACCTTATGTGTGTGACATGATGACCTGATATTATGTTAAACAGCACATGACATTGCAGGTGGGGCCCAGTTAGAATTTTCTTTAGGTCAAGTAGCCCATCCTGCTCAAAAGGTCTTTGAATAAGGGTTGTTTAAGGATGATGAACAAAACACCCATGTTTCCAGAGATGAATTATCCAAACCCCAAAGAATTCCTCTCAACACATGGCTATGATGCTCCCCACTACTTCTACTCATGATCAGAGATGCACATATCATCAGCCACTAAGAGACATGCTTAAGTGGTTAAGCAAATCTGTGGTATAGAGCAGAATATTTCCTGTGGCCTATCTTTTATACCAAGACAAAACATATAAAGAAAACACTGCCGATTAGTTACAATCTGACGTCATGAGAGCCACTGCATGGTACTGCATCAGAGAGTAGTAGTAGTAGTAACTTTTGTTGTTATTGTTGCTGTCGTGTGCACATGGTAAATTGCAAGCCATTCCGCTGATTGGCTGGTCTTTCTCTCTGTCACTATTATTATTGTTAATAATGACGATGATGATGATGATGATGATATCCTACAGTTAGTTTCTTTCAACAAAACAATCACCGCTTTACATTATCTGCCTTTGTGAAAAACCCGTCTCAGCTGCAGTGACAATCTAGAAAGTCTTTCACAGTGACTCTGCCGCACACAGAGACACACATACATAAACACACACATTGTGATATTTATAGAAATAGGAAAATAAAATTTGCTTCCTTTTTCTCAGTGTCACATGATTTAACATTTCAATTAACCAAACATTAGCACAAAGTGGTGTTGGTGGGAAGAACAGAAGCTTTTGGTCACTCCTGTTCTATATCACATACATATACGCTTATATTAATTAGTGTGTGTGTGTGTGAATTATGTATACCAATAAAATAAAGACTTAAATCAAATGCAGACATGCCATCAATATAACACGCTTAACCTTTAAGCATTCAGATTACTCTGGCAAATGTAAGATTTATTCACATTGTTTTGAATTAATCATGCATTATCTCATAGCTTTGAAATTTTGATGTGATAGTTAATTTTTAGAACAATATTGTAGGGTAGGTGTGAGAGGTCAGACCCAGCTTCTTTCATCTGTAAATATATATATATATATATATATATATATATATATATATATGTGTGTGTGTGTGTGTGTAGGCACGGGAGTGGCTGTGTGGTAAGTCGCTTGCTTACCAACCACATGGTCTCTGGTTCAGTCCCACTGCATGGCACCCTAGGCAAGTGTCTTCTACTATAGCCTAGGGCCGACCAAAGCCTTGTGAGTGGTTTTGGTAGACAGAAACTGAAAGAAGCCCGTCGTATATATGTGTGTGTGTGTGTATATGTTTGTGTGTCTGTGTTTGTCCCCCCAACATCGCTTAACAACCGATGCTGGTGTGTTTAGGTCCCCGTAACTTAGCGGTTCGGCAAGAGAACGATAGAATAAGTACTAGGCTTACAAAGAATAAGTCCTGGGGTCGATTTGATTCGACTAAAGGCGGTGCTCCAGCATGGTCGCAGTCAAATGACTGAAACAAGTAAAAGAGTAAGAGTATATATGTGTGTGTGTATATGTGTGTATATATATATATATATTTATTTATTTATGTGTTTCAGCCAAGTGGCTGCGGTCATGCTGGTGCACCACCGTGAAGTGGTGCACCAGTTTATATATATATAAACTGGCACTTTGTTGGTTATGATGATAAGAGTTCCTCCACAGACATGTGTAAGGTAAGGCCTGATTAATTCAAAACAATGTGAATAAATTAGCATTACATTAGACTGAGTAATCTGAATGCTAAAGGGTTAAACACTGAAAGGCTATGGGGGCTCCACCAAAATGAAATAGTAATGAAAGGGGCCCACAGATAAAAAAAAAAAAGGTTGAAAATCCCTGGTCTAGACCAATATTGCACCTTGTAAATTGCACTTAGTTGTTCAGACTGAATATGGTACAAGCCACAAGTCTGCCAATTACAATACAACACCCCTTACCAACAGCAACAACAGCAATACTAAATTGACTGCTTTGATTCTGGCACTGTTGCACTGTCAGGTGTCACCTATAAAAAAAATGTCACGAACGGGGGGGGGGGGGAACAAGTGAGACTTTCAGCAATGGTAACCCCTACTGCCTTCAAGTCAAAATATGCTATTCCATTAGTTAAATGTACACCTTGCCAGCTGCAATCGTTATAATAGTAGTAGCAGCAGTAGCAGAAGCAGTAGTAATAGTAGTAGTAGTAGTAGTAGTAGTAGTAGTAGTAGTAGTGGTGGTGGTGGTGGTGTTTTTGTTTTTTTTGCTGATGGACGCTACTCCTTGTCACGTTACATCTCTTTTTACATCTGGCAACATGTCACTGTTGACAGACAAACACAACTCTAAGTCTTCAAGTCTTTGTGTAACAAGGTGGAGACGGGTGGGGCGGGGTGGGCGGACAAGAGGGGAGGATGGAGAAGTGGTGTGGGAGAGAGAGAGAAAGAGGGAGTTACGTCCAAACCTAACTAAGCTTGTTCCCCTGGGTCAACACTCAGGGAGAGAAAAGTGTCCTGGATGGTCGAGAGGAAGAGAGAAGGAGGCACTGCTGACTCTAAAAACATACCCAGCACACAAAGCGGGAGGGTGCAGGATGATACCGAATCAATTTGAAATGGAATGGAATTCCCATGAAATCTCAAGAAAGCCCTGGCGAAAGGCGTGGCAGCTGAAACCAGCAAGTCGTGAATATGGTTTGTAAGAGACTGCAAGTGGAACCTTTCTACAGGTGAACACAAGTTCAATCCTCGCTGCCCCAAACAGGTGAAGCGTACAGGCAAACGGGGGTGAAATGCTTGTGACCCTGAGGTAATCCATTGGCGACATGGAAGGGTTTCCAGTATTGCTGTTGATGTACAAGGGCTTGCAAAACCTCTGAGCAGCTCCTGTGGGGCAAAGCACACCTGATGTTTATTATACCTGGGAAGAAAAGGAGGAGGAAAAGGATAACAAGTCAGAGGAGGAGAATGATAAGACAGGGGAGGAGGGGGAACTGTAAGCTCAGTCCCACTGAGGTCAATTTTTGCCATGAAAGGAGGACTTCGATGAGATTTGAACTCAAAACACAAAAGAAGCTGAAACAATTGCTGCAAGACTTGTATATATATGTATGTATGTACTCTCTCTCTCTCTCTCTCTCTATATATATATATATATATATATATATATATCTATATCTATATCTATATATATATATATATATATATATATATATATACTATCGTCATCGTTTAACGCCCACTTTCCATGCTGCTATGGGTTGGACAGTTTCACTGAGGGCTGCAACGAACCAGAAGGCTGCACCAGGCTCCAATCTGATCTGACAAAGTTTCTACAGCCGGACGCCATTCCTAACGCCAACCACTCTGAGAGTGTAGTGGGTGCTTTTATGTGTCACCAGCACAAGGGCCAGTCAGGCGGTACTGGCATCAACATATATATATATATATATATATATATACATGCCCATGTTTGTGTGTATGTGTGTGTGTATATGGATGTATGTATGTATGAATATGAGCATTTTTCTTTTTTTCTTTCAATTTTCTAGCATAGTGTATCTTGGACTACATTAGCCAATGTGTTGCATGTCCAGTAAGTTCACTGTCATCAATTCCCCGTTTTTTTTTGTTTTTTTTTCCCAATAAAATTGTTTTTAACTATCAATGGTGAGACACTATGGATATATTTTCTAAGCAAATTTTCCTTATGGTGAACTTTCTTCATGGTGAATCGATGGCAGAGAACTTACCTGTAATCTATGTGTTGCTCCATTGTTAAACCAGTAAATTTGCGATGTGAAGAAAGTATGGTTGCTATTTCTAGCAGACAGAGCAAAGGAGGGAGGCAGATGGCAGAGAGAGGATAGAATAGCTTCGAAACAGCTGTATAATTGAAAGTATCATGTCTAACTGGTTATGTTATTCTATCTTTGGTGGTGGTGGTGGTGGTGATGGTGGTGATGATTGTGTGATGATGTTGATGGTTACAGTGATGGTAATGGTAGAAGGGTGGCAATGGAGGTGGCTGGTGAAAGTGAAGGGGGTGATGAAAAATGGTAGTGGTACTGGTGGAGGTGATGGAGGGAGAAGTGGAAGGAAAAGTATAATTATAAATACAGAGAGAAGGAACGGGGGTGGGGAGAAGGGTGAAACTAACTAAATATTGTCTAGGAAGTTTATCAACATTCTGTGTGCGTGCATGCATGCACACATGCTTGTCTTTTATGCAGTTAACCCAAACTACACTGTCCAAATTGCGTGTGTGTGTTTTTTTTAATTGGTACAATGTGATTTGAGAAAAATTTGGTTTCTACTGCTAGCAGGTGGAGCAAAAGCAGGCTAATTAGCTTAATGATATGTGTGTATAGACATACACACACACATACAGGTTGTCCCAAAAATGTGTATACATATAGAATGATTATAAAGTTTGTTTTATCAAAATACACTTCATTTTCCAAATTTAATAGAATCTACAGACTGAATTGAATTCTGTCATGAACATCATAGGCGCAGGAGTGGCTGTGTGGTAAGTAGCTTGCTTACCAAACACATGGTTCCGGGTTCATTCCCACTGCGTGGCACCTTGGGCAAATGTCTTCTACTATAGCCTCAGGTCGACCAAAGCCTTGTGAGTGGATTTGGTAGACAGAAACTGAAAGAAGCCTGTCGTATATATGTGTATATATTTATGTGGTTGTATATGTTTGTGTGTCTGTGTTTGTCCTCCCAACATCGCTTGACAACCGATGCTGGTGCGTTTAGGTCCCTGTAACTTAGCGGTTCGGCAAAAGAGACTGATAGAATAAGTACTGGGCTTCCAAAGAATAAATCCTGGGGTCGATTAGCTCGACTAAAAAGGCGGTGCTCCAGCATGGCCGCAGTTAGATGACTGAAACAAGTAAAAGAGTAAAAGAGAACTGTTTTCAAAATGATGACTGTTCTGTTTCCAGATACTGCTGATAACATGAGTTGACAGAGTAGCAAACATCAAGAAACACCTCATTCAATATCGGTGTGCATTGCTGTTCAATGTCTGCCCTCAGTTCCATCAACTTTTGTTGATTTTTGTATGGCAAACTTCATCTCTCAAGGATCCCCATAAAAATGTCAAGTGGTGTGTGAGGTCTGATAAATCATCATCATCATCATTTAACGTCTGCTTTCCATGCTAGCATGGGTTGGATGATTTGACAGAAGACTGGTGAAACCAGATGGCTACATCAGATTGGAGCCTGGTGTAGCCATCTGGTTTCACCAGTCCTCAGTCAAATCATCCAACCCATGCTAGCATGGAAAGCGGATGTTAGGGTATTCTACTGAACCTCTTCATCCAAACCACCTGTTCAACAAAATCTTATCAAAGTAGGTCCTTACATTACTATGGTAGTGTGGAGGTGCCCCACAGGGATATGGCCATTCTTGCATACAGGCATGTCCCCTGCGTCCCTCTTCAGCTGAGCATTCCTAATCTTGTGGGCTTCTGGATACTGGTACCATGTATAAAGCACACATGCTGGTTACATGTAAAAGGCAACCATGCCAGTGCTGTGTAAGCACCCAGTACACTCTGTAAAATGGTTGGCATTAAGGAGGGCATCCAACTATAGAAACAAGGCCAAAACAGATAGGGAGCCCGGGCAGCTCTTCAGCTGGCCAGTCCCTGTCAAACCGTCCAGCCAACGCCAGCATAGAAAATGGACATTAACCTTTTAGTGTTCAACTATTGTTGTTGTTGGCACTCCGTCGCTTACGACGTCGAGGGTTCCGATCAACGGAACAGCCAACTCGTGAAATTAACGTGCAAGTGGCTGAGCAATCCACAGACACATGTACCCTTAATGTAGTTCTCGGGGATATTCAGCGTGACACAGTGTGACAAGGCTGGCCCTTTGAAATACAGGTACAACAGAAACAGGGAGAAAGAGTGAGAGAAAGTTGTGGTGGAAGAGTACAGCAGGGTTCGCCACCATCCCCTGCCGGAGCCTCATGGAGCTTTAGGTGTTTTCGCTCAATAAACATTCACAACGCCCGGTCTGGGAATCGAAACCACAATCCTATGACCGCGAGTCCGCTGCCCTAACCACTGGTAAAGCTTATTCATTCATATCATTTTGAATTAATCATGTAATGTCTCATAGCTGTAAGATTTTGATGTTATTGTCTATTTTTAGAATGACATTGTAGGGTAGGTATGAGAGGTTACATCAGGCCAGTTTGAACTTAAAACAGGCAGCATATCTGGGCTGGATATGGCCAGTTTAAATGCTAAAGGGTTAGATGACAATGATGATGATGATCTTCAAAATCTTGAATGCTTGGCATGACAGATTGTTGCAGCAAGTTCAAGTAAATGGAATTAGTCACAGCGCAGTCAGTTGTGGCAATACATGTATATATGTACGTGTGTATCTGTGTGTGCATCTGTAGTGAAGCATGGTGCATGTGTATGTTGCACATGTAGGATGTTTATGTAAGATGTGTGAATTATGTGTTGTTCAGAAGATTGGTTATTGTTGTAGTGGTGGTGGTTATTGTTGTAGTGGTGGTGGTTATTGTTGTAGTGGTGGTGGTTATTGTTGTAGTGGTGGTGGTTATTGTTGTAGTGGTGGTGGTTATTGCAGTGATGCTATAAGTGTGGGTGATAGTTGTTGCGGTGGTGTGTTGCAGTGGTAGGAGTAGTGGTTGTAGTGGTGGTGATTGTTGTGGTGATGATGATGGTAGCGATGGTGGTGGTAGTGGTGATTGTAGTGGAGGCAGTAGTAGTGGTGATTGTAGTGGTTGTAGGAGTCTGGGACATTTACTCCCCATGGACAATTACTCCCCTCCAAGGACAATTACCCCTGAGGACAACAGATGATTTTAAGCTTTTTAATATATTAGAGATGGGGTAATTAACCAATGGGGGTAATTGTCGTCCAGAGAAGGGGTTGTCCTATGGGGGAGGGGGCAAATATCCTGATATGGGTTCTAGTGGTGGTGGTGGTAATGATAGCGATGGTGATGGTTGTGGCGGGTTGTAGTGGTTGGTGGTGTTGTATGCTGTTGTCAAGGTGGTAGTAGTAGCAGGGGCACTTGTTATTGTGGCGATGGGGGGTGTAGTGGCAATGCTGTTGTGGTGTGTAGTGGCGATGCTGTTGTGGTGTGTAGTAGTGTTGGGTTGGTGGCAGAGGAGAATTAGAAACGAACTAGGGTGGTGGGGGTAAGGTCACAGATTATTGAAGGGGTTGCAAAAGCAAACAGAATGGGGGGTGGGGTGGAGGATCAGGGTATGAGAAAGCTAGAGGGAAGAAGAGTGGTGGGTTGGATGAAAGCAAGGTGATGATAAGAAAGAGTGGCTGTTGCCAACAGCAACAGCATCTGTAACTATCTGTTATATAGAATTGGAATGATGATCAGTTCTTAGGAAGCCAAATATAGTTAAGGTGTTATCTATCTGACAGACTACCTGTCTGTCTGTATGTTGAAAAGAGAGGGGGGAAGGAAGGAGAAGAGAGAAAGAGCAAGAGACAGACATTTAGAGAGAAGAGAAGGCAAAGATAGAGAGATGGAAAAGAGAGAGAGATAGAGAGAAGGAAAGGAAGAGAAAGATAGGAGAGAGGACGAAAAGAGAGATAGAGAGAGAAAAGAAAAAGAGAGAGAGGGGTGGAAAAGAGAGAGAGGGGTGGAAAAGAGAAAGAGGGGAAGCAAAAGAGAGAGGAAAAGAAATGAGGAAGATGAATTTCTAACAGAAAAGATAACCTGAGAAAGAAAGGGTGTAGGAACAGGAGGGAGAAAAGAGAAAAGGAAGAGAAAACAGGTATTGAGCCAGTGGTGGTGGTGGTGGTAGTGGTGGCGTTGAAAAGGCTACCACCGCCACCACCACCATCAACACCATTGCCAGAAAGGGAAAAGG
This sequence comes from Octopus bimaculoides, assembly GCF_046866305.1. Classification (NCBI taxonomy): domain Eukaryota; kingdom Metazoa; phylum Mollusca; class Cephalopoda; order Octopoda; family Octopodidae; genus Octopus; species Octopus bimaculoides. Next base: position 35,377,382 of record NC_142947.1, on the reverse strand, counting down.
ATAAAAAGGAAATAAAAAAAAAAAAGGCTATGTGTGTGTATCTGTTTCCTTTTGGATACCAGTAATATAAGTCATAGGCAACAACATGACACACACACACACATGGACCACCAGCCATTAGGGTCTGAAGAAACACTGTAAAGCTAAGCACTTTTATAGACATGAAACTCTGGGTAACCCCATACACCGGCCATAATTATCTTTATCTAATTACTCTTCTGCTCCATAACTTGTGTGTGTTTCTCCGTCAGATTTATGACTTACTGACAATATATATATATATATATATATATATATATATATATATATGAGAGAATTTATGAAAAAAACAACAACAGACGAGGACAGGTGGTATAAACAACAAAAGGATGTATTAGTTTAACGCTCGGGAATAGAGAAAGTCTTTAACGTTTCAGCTACGCTCTTCAACAGAAAGAAATAAGGAGAAAAACAAGGGGAAAAACAAGGAGAAAAAAATTTATATATATATATATATATATGTATATATATATATATATATATATATACTTTATTTAAAAGCAGCAGAAATATAATAAAACTGTCCGATGAACGGGAACGTGAAACTCAGAGTAACGTTTTTTTTGTTATATTTCTGCTGCTTTTAAATAAAGCATATTACTCTACCTCTGGTATTTGAGTACTCTTTTTTCCACCTTGTTGCACATTTTATGTGCTTACTCCGGTATATATATATATATATATATATATATATATATATATATATATATATATATATATATATATATATGCATCATTTATACAGGTGCAGGAGTGGCTGTGTGGTAAGAAGTTTGTTTCTCGGCCACATGGTTTTCAGGGTTGAATCTCATAGCATGGATACCTTTGGCAAATGTTTTCTACTATAGCCTCAGGCTGACTAAAGCCTTCTAAGTATATCTGGTAGAGAGAAACTGAAAGAAGCCTGGCATGTGTGTGTGTGTGTGTGTGTGTGTGTGTGTGTGTGAGTCTTTGTCTGTTTTTGTTCCCCACCACTTCTTGATAACTGATGTCATGTTTACACTCCCATAACTTGGTGGTTTGGCAAAGGAAACTGATAAAAGAATAAGTACTAGGATTGAAAAACAAATAAGTAACTGGGGCCAACATATTTGACTTTAAATTCTTCAAGGCAATGCCTAAGTTTGGCTACAGTACAATGAGAGAAAAAAGTAAAACATAATATATATTTAAATATTTCGTTTTTGGATTTAGTTTGCAAGATTCTTTATGTGAGTTCGTGTGCTGAAGCATATTTTGTTGTGTCTGGAGAGAGTCATTTTCTTTTAGTGCCTTATTATTTAACACACTCACCGGTAAAGTTGCCACTCATTTACTTATTTATTTTTCCTAAAATTTGTGCTGCGTCTTGCAACCTTTCCAAGATGCAACAAAAATTTTAAGCACTAATAAGGCACTAAAAGAGAATGACTCTCCCCAGACACAACAAATATATATATATATATATATATATATATATATATATATATATATATATATATATGCCGTTGTGTGTGCAACATCTATATTCCTCCCTGTGCCTGTGAAATCATGTATCCCTGCCGTAAGGCTTTATTTCCACACACGCCAGTTTAATTTAATTCATCCTTAGTCGAAAGACATCTTTGTTGATATGTCCTGTTATTATTTTTATTTTTATTGTATTTGTGTAACATTCTCCGTTTTTTTTTCCGTCCTTCTTTTTGTATACATTCGCTGCTTTCTTCCAAGGAATCTAATGCTCTTAGCTTAGTTTTTCCTTGGGGCTGGCCAGATTGGAGCAATATCGAGAATAACCATGCCAAAATTGCAAAGATAATCTGGATGTCGACTGAGGAAAGAAAACTCCGAATGACCTGTCCTTGTTTTCTTTGTATCGTCTATCTGGATGTTTTGTTGTCCTTTTCTTGTATCACCTAACTATCTGGATGTTTTGCGTTCTTGTCCCATTTTGTATTATTTATATTTATATATATATATATATGGCACTTGTGCCCAGCGTCGCCTTCCTGGGACTTGTGCCGGTGGCACATGTAAAGACATTCGAGCGAGATCGTTGCCAGTGCCACTGGACTGGCTCCTGTGCAGGTGGCACGTAAAATACACCATTTTGAGCGTGGCCATTGCCAGTACCGCCTGACTGGCCTTTGTGCCGGTGGCATGTAAAAGCACCCACTACACTCTTGGAGTGGTTGACGTTAGGAAGGGCATCCAGCTGTAGAAACTCTGCCAAATCAGATTAGAGCCTGGTGTAGCCATCTGGTTCACCAGTCCTCAGTCAATTCATCCAACCCATGCTAGCATGGAAAGCGGACGTTAAACGATGATGATGATGATATATATATATATATATATATATATATATATATATATATATATATATGTCAGTTTACAAGACACCAAATTTTGGGGGAAATAAGCACCTAAACCAAGGAGTCCTCTTACTTAGTAAATCTGAACTTGTCAAGTCAATAACTAACTATAAGCACCGATCAAGTGATAGAGCATCTCCAAATTGATCTCCTAACTGATACACAATATTTTATAGAGTCTTTGTATTAAGATGATACTAAGAAACACAATGATATTAAGAAATACAATGCCAAACCAGAAGGCCATTCTATACTCCAGTTATGAACTTTTCACCTTTAAAAAAACCACTGATGCGATCAATTGCCTAAATTCAGCGATGACTAACCTTTTGAACCTGGAGTGTCAAAATGTAAAATTTCTTTGAATAATCTTGTTATTAGAATATCATTTACATGTGTTTTAGTCTTAGGTAAACGTTTATAAATAAATTTTATGTAACATGATACTGCAGGGAGATTTTTTCTTTGTTTGTTTCAAAGTCCATTTATGTGTTGCCTAAAAATTCCCATGACATGTCACTGCTTATATGCATCATGGGTTCATTTTTTACCAAAATTTTACTTATACATTTAATATATTGAATTGTCAGACATATGTACTCATCATTTTTTTGTTTTTTTGCCCCTATTTATTTCTTTCCAACGTTATTTGGATTGACACGGAAAATGTTTTTATCATAGTGTCTTATGGTTTTGTTGTATCTTGGGAGGGTCACAACCCCAATAATCCAATAATGAACACACACACACTGGTTCAATTTCACTTCTTCATTATTAGCCGGCTGGTTACTTATTTGGCCAACTAACTAATCGATTGTTTGTTTAACCAGTCAGATAAACAATCAATCAGTTATTTGCCAGACTCCTTTCATTATCATTCACAACTTCATCAATGACATACCCTCTCTCCTTCAGGCCTACCTTTCACTGTGACTTTTATTCATAATTTTCAAAATCTGAATAAATCTTACTTCTTTTCAGAAATATATGATGGAGTACAAAGTAGAAAAAAAGAAACAAACAAACAAAAAAAAGAATGAATTTATCTGACAATCTAATATTTTGTGTATAAATATTTGGTTTAACCCTTCACTAATCAGATTTCTCTGTCAAATGTGATGCATATTTGTTCACATTGTTTTTGAAATTAACTCATAGCTTCAAGATTTCAACAATATGATTGTATATTTTGAGAATAACATTGTAGGATAGGTGTGAGAGGCCAAATCTAGTTGACTTGAATCGACAGCAGGTAGAATATTTGGGCCAGATATGGTTGATTTAAATGCTAAAGGATTAATAAAACGTGAAGGCCTTATGGCTCAGTGATTAAGAGCATAAGGCTCACAATCATAAGGTAGTAAGTTCAACTCCTGGACCAGTCTGTGTGCTGTGTTCTCGAGCAAGTCACTTTATTTCGTGTTGCTCCAGTTTACTCAACCGTAGAAATGAGTTGCACGTCCTGTAGATACTTTTTCAGGATAATATTTTTCTACAAATTCAGAAACCGAGATGAGCGTGGCCGTTGCCAGTACCGCCTGACTGGCCTTCGTGCGGGTGACACGTAAAAGCACCCACTACACTCTGAGTGGTTGGCGTTAGGAAGGGCATCCAGCTAATCCAGCTGTAGAAACACTGCCAAATCAGATTGGAGCCTGGTGTAGCCATCTGGTTTCACCAGTCCTCAGTCAAATCGTCCAACCCATGCTAGCATGGAAAGCGGACGTTAAACGACGATGATGAAACTGCTTCTATGTAACTTGTAGAGAAAGCCTTCTTCGCTACACCGTTTTTCTCTGTGGAACCAGTCTCTTCCACCACATCCAAATGCTGCTGCTCCTGAAGTTGCAGGAATTCATCTGTCATCAGCACCTCTGAGTGTTCCTTGATGAGATTGTTAATGCCCCCATTGTCAACCCCGAGGTCCATGGACATGCCAAGAGATACTACCTCCTTGACTACAAGTGTTTCATACTTACATAGAGAGTATATAAATATGTTTAATAATTTTGTTGTTGTTGGCACTCCGTCGGTTACGACGACGAGGGTTCCAGTTGATCCGATCAACGGAACAGCCTGCTCGTGAAATTAACGTGCAAGTGGCTGAGCACTCCACAGACACGTATACCCTTAACGTAGTTCTTGGGGATATTCAGCGTGACACAGTGTGACAAGGCTGACCCTTTGAATTACAGGCACAACAGAAACAGGAAGTAAGAGTGAGAGAAAGTTGTGGTGAAAGAGTACAGCAGGGTTCGCCACCATCTCCTGCCGGAGCCTCGTGGAGCTTTAAGGTGTTTTCGCTCAATAAACACTCACAACGCCCAGTCTGGGAATCAAAACCACGATCCTATGACCGCGAGTCCACTGCCCTAACCACTGGGCCATTGTGCTTCCACTCATGTTTAATAATATACACAAGTTTACCGGTTTGATGAGCACAGCAATTGCAATTACAACACCACAAAGCCAAAATCAAGATCACATATAAAAATACCAAACAATTTTATTGATCCACCAACTGACCAACTGGACCACTATTTATGTAAAGGCTTCATTCATGAATAATGTTGTTTTCCATACCTTACATTGTATGAAAAACCATGACTCTCTCTCTCCCTCACTCACACACACACTGCTGAATGGTTCACAAGGTTGTTTTATGACTAAAGAGTTTCCGGATTTGCCTCACAATGCGGCATCTTCTTGGTGTTGTGTTAGAGCTCAGACAGATGGGTCCTAGTTTGTATTTCAATAGTGAAGATTTTCTGTTATATTGCATCATGCAGCTTCTATCTGACAGCTTTGCAAAGGGACCAAGTGTGTTTGGAATACTCAGCCCCTTTACACACCAGTTCTATGAGTAAGTCATTCAACTGATCAACCAATATATATATATATATATATATATATATATATATATATATATATATACACACACATATTGCATATATACACACACACAAACTATATATATATATGTGTGTGTGTGTGTGTGTGTGTGTGTGTTTGTCCCCCCCCACTAACTAAACCTTTTATAAGTAAAACATATATATATATATACATACATGCATGTACACACACTTATATACACATACATACATACATACAATAAAAATAAAGAATCTGAGTGTGTGTGTGTGTCTGTGTGTTTGTGTTTGCTTAGTTAAGGTAACGATGTTGACAAGTCGTGTTGAAGCAGTGATCGTACAGGTAAACAGATATGAAATAATGACAAGGCAAGAAGAAAGAAAGAAGGTGGAGCTTGATTAGCACAACTGTTCTTTGGCAACCCAGGTGTGAACACCTCTTTCACTTTTTCTCTCCAGCCACCACCACCACCATCACAGCTTACACCAGCACCCCAACAGCCGTCGCCCACATCATTACCCCCCCCCCCCGTCCACCTGCCCACTAACCCCCACCCCCACCTCTCCTGCTATCACACCACAGCTATTGTAGTAGATTGTTCAAGATCACAATTCGATTGAAAGTATTTTCCAGCAGTATAAAAAGGTTGATTGACAGCATATTTTCTAGTACACACAATGTAGTAGTAGTAGTAGTAGTAGTAGTAGTAGCAGTAGCAGCAGCAGCAACAGTAGTAGCAGTTTCTATTATTAGTACAGAGAATGAGTATCAAAAACCCAATTAGAAAAAAAATTACAGTATTTGTTGGTATACGAGACGCAGTTTTTATCCCCTCAAAAAAAATCACCCTGGGGGTAATATGCGAGGGGGTGCTGGAAAGTTCCTGGCTTTAAGGGTATTGCAAAAGGCCTGGTTGGGAGTCCAACCTAGCCCCGCCGAGTTCTTTTACTGGGCTTAGAAAAACTGAAGGGCTGCTGCAATAAGTGTGTGAATCTGAGAGGGAAATATGTTGAATAAAATCATAATTAACTGATCCTCCTGTATTTTCTTTTAACCAAAGCCAGGGAACTTTTCAGCACCTTCTCATGTGCACACATCCACACCCTCACACACAAGGGAGTGTTGAAAAGTTCCTGGCTTTAAGGGTATCGCAAAAAACCTGGTTGGAGGCCCAACTTTCTGAGTTCTTTTACAGGGCTTAGAAAAATTGAAGGACCAGTGTAATAAGAGTGTGAATCTGAGAGGGGAATATGGTGAATAAAATCATAATTAACTGATCCTCCTGTATTTTCTTTTACCCAAAGCCAGGATCTTTTCAGTACCCCCCCCCCCCCTGTACATTACATGCTTTAACCCTTTAGCATTAGAAGTACTCAATCAAATGTGATGCTTATTTATTGATAAACATTTGTAGAATATTTGGGTGAAATATAACAAGTTTAAATGATAAAGGGTACACAAAATCTACTTTTTTAAATATGTGCTGCTGAAATTGGGGTGCTTCTAATGTGCCCGTGTGTCTTTTATGCCATCAAAAAAGGTATGATATAAAGAAGGGGTTATTATTATTAGTCTAATAACTAATGTTGTTTTAATCACTTTATCAAATATGTAAGACAACTTTGGGCATGTTTCACTCTTATTAGGCGTCCTCGGTAAATCATAGATTTCACCATACATGACAGGGAACTCAGTGCATATGAGCAACTCAAGGTGATGTAGGAAATTATCATAATCAGATAAAAGAAAATCGCTGGCGATTAATTACTGAGAAATTGCTTTCAGAAACCAGATATATATAGAACAAATAAAAAATGAGTATATGCATATATACGTACAAGTATGTGCATACCTACATCTACCTGTATATATAGGTACATATCTGGGTACAGGACGTTGCAAACAAAACGTAGACAAAAAATATAATAATAACCAGAGTACAGAAAACACACAGGCCACATAGAGAACATTTTCCTTCATCAGCTGCCAACATTCTAACACAGGCGTTTCGAAGAGTTAGGGCAGTATATATCTTTTAAACAGCATATTTTTCTATATTGTTGAGCCTCAGATCAACAGGAGACAAACACAGACACGTTGAGTAAACAGAATAGGTCATCCTCATCGTTTAGCAATCACCCCCACCCCATCCACCGCCGAATAACTCTTCTTTTGCTGACGTATGAATATAAAAAAGGGCTTACTGTGAACATCTCATGTTATTAACAGGGGTGTTTCTTTCTATCCTTTACCCACCTCTTTTTTTTTTTTTTTTTTTTTTCGAGGAATGGGGAAAATTTGGTTGCTGTTTCTGGCAAGTTGAGAGAGTACACAGGAGACTCCCTTAACTATCTGAAGTAGGAAGGGCACTGAAGGTACTGATGGGTGCGAATTGACGAGTGGGGGAATCTTGTAGTAAAGGGGGAAAAAAGAGAGTAACCGAATTTAGTTCGCTGAGAGAAAAAGGTCTTGATATCAGCAGTTAGTCAAGGGGGGAGATCCCAGATTAATCAGCGAAAGTCAGAGAGTTTAGACTAGTAGTAGTTATAGGTGGGAGGGGGTGCAGTGATAGGGATCCTAGAGAAGATGGTAGTGTTTATAGTAACATATAGTAAACGGGGAAGCGAAGGTTGTTAAGAGTAATGGCGGCGATGGTGGTTATTAAGCAAACAACCTCCTCACGCATCAAATCGGCTCTGAACAAGCAAGATCTATGATGAAAGGCATTCTAACCGTGCCCACCCCCAGCATTTTTTGCCCAGGAATAATGAGCCGCGGGTTAAATTATCAAAGACGTGTGTGTGTGTGAGAGTGAGTGAGAGAGCATGTGTATATAAGTAGAGTGTGTGTTAGGGCAGGGGTTTTCAAACTGTGGTCCGCAAGGACAAGACAGGGGGTCCGTGGACAGCAAGTACTTTTTATGGGCAATTTGATTTTATATATGTTTTTTAATCGAAATCTTTTAATTGACAATAAACCTATTTGTTAAATACTGTTAAATAAATAAATGTAAAAATATATGTTATTTTAAGCAAATATTTATGTATAAATTTCATAAGCATTTATAAGGGGAAGGTAAAGCCTGAAATATAACGGGGTCCGCAAGTCAAAAAGTTTGAAAACCCCTGTGTTAGGGGAAGAATATGTGAGAGAGAGAGGGAGACCGTGTGTTTGAGTACGTTTGGGTGAGAGCGAGTGACGGTGTGTATTAGAAAAAATGTGAGTGGAAAAGTGAAAGAGAGAGAGAGAGAGAGAGAGAGTGTGTGTGTACTCGCTTGTTGGTGTGTGTATCAGATATTGTTGTCTACGAGAACTTGAAGTGATCCTAAACATGGATGTACAGGGTGTCTACAAAGTCTGGGTACATGGAGTAAATAAAATCATGACATAAACAATTAAATATAAGAAATAATAATTTCTTAATGTGTTAATCCCCATGTGGCTACATGGAGTAAAAAATCATAACAAACAATTAAATATGAAAAATAATAATTTCTTAAAATATGTATTAATTCCCATGTACCCAGACTTTGGGGACACCCTGTATAATAATAGAGACATCGAGATGGTTATATCTTTTGTTTTTCAACGCTTCCGTTGACACATGAATATCAGTAAGTTCTTGTATTACTCACAGGGGCATAACTGATGGGAACATCATAAGATATGTCACAACTTGCGTGGGGATTTATAAAAATGACAGGCAGAAAATAAATGGAAAAGACGGTGAAATACGATAAAAGTTTATAAAGGAATACAAAGTATGTGATAACATGAATGATGCAGTTCTAATGCAGGAGAAAAACTTCTGCTAGGGCCGGCCTATGAAGGAACCTCACAGATTCAGGATTAAACTGACCTCCAAAGGCACTAGCCCTCACCCAACTGTGGCCCTTCAATCTGCAGGCGCAGATGCATTTATGCAAGTGTTGTGTGAGGGTTAAAAAAAAAAAACTACGTGAATGTTTGTTGACACGCAAGTAAATTGATGGGTAAATGTATGGTCGTCAGGTGTAAGAGTATTAAAAGATAGAGTGGGAACGTTTGTGTGTGCGTGCGCGTCTGAATGTGTGTACGCGCGCAAAAGTGAAATGGGTCGGGTCAACTTCTATTCAAACAGTACAGGTCAGTCCAGATCAAGACCTATTGCATGATCCAAGACATGCCAACCGCGACTATCGCATCTTTTTATATATATATATATATATCTAGGACATTTTCTACGGAGTCCTTCCCATTTTTAGTATGAAGAGATTTGAAAAACAATGACTATTTCTAACAAGTCAGCTACTGTCAATCTTTTTCTTGTGTGTGTGTGTGTGTGTGTGTGTGTGTGTGTGTGTGTGTGTGTGAGAGTGCGCGCGCAAATTTCTTTTTAAAGCAATTTTTGTTTCTCTTAATAATCCATAACAGCGTATTGGAGGAATTATTACCCTGCCGGACAAAATGCTTAGAGGCATTTCTTCCTCCCTCGCGTTCTGAGTTCAAACGCCGCTGGGGGTCGACTTTACTTTTCATCCTTTCAGGGTTAACGAAGTACCAGTTGAGCATTGGGGGATCGATGTAATCGACTTAACTGTTTCCCCTTGTGATAAAATTTGAAACCAATAATCACGACAACGGCTGCCTGTATAAAATACAGGAATGGATTCTGGAATCTTAAGGAAATATCCCATAAGAAATCTTTGAGAAGGTAAATTGGGAACAGCTGAATCAATGAAGAATTATATGAATATTTTATGACATAATAGTTGATTTAATCAAAGACCAACTTATTTCAGAAACAGTGAATGTCATAAAAACCCTAAGTTTTAGGGGCAACAATCGCGAAAAATATAAGAGTAATGTGACATAGCGTAGTCATCGTGACTCCTACAAGGAATTCTCTACGAATTGTGCGCTAAACGCTAATTTGGATACCGGCACGAAATGATAGCAATTGTTCCAAGTTTGGAACGAGGTTAGCAGTAATTTAGAGGGAAAGAGGAATACTCGATATCGACGACTCCAGAACTTGAGTGGTACTTCATTTTATCAACCTGTGACGGGATGAAAAGCTAAGTCATATGTGATGAGCCAGGGTTGAAGAAAATGAAACACAAATCATTCTAGAATTGTTGGAATGCCAAGAAAAGTGCTTAAAGAGCAGATGTCTGTATATTAAGTCAACAACTCTCTCCCCCACTCTCTCTCTCTCTCTCTCTCAGACACACACACACACACACGATACATAAGTTTCAAATCTATACGCACATACACACACACATACATATACTTTTCTATTCTAGGCACAAGGCCCGAAATTTTGGGGGCGGTGGGAGGCAGTCGATTAGATCGACCCCAGTACGCAAATGGTACTTAATTTATCGACTTCGAAAGGATGAAAGGTAAAGTCGACCTCGGCGGAATTTGAACTCAGAACGTAAAGACAGACGAAATAACCGTTTTGCCCGGCGTGCTAATATTTCTTATTTCTTTATTGCCCACAAGGGGCTAAACATAGAGGGGACAAACAAGGACAGACAAAGGGATTAAGTCGATTACATCGACCCCATTGCGTAACTGGTACTTATTTAATCGACCCCGAAAGGATGAAAAGCAAAGTCGACCTCGGCAGAATTTGAACTCAGAACGTAAAGACGGACGAAATACAGTTAAGCGTTTCGCCCGGCGTGCTAACGTTTCTGCCAGCTCGCACATACATATAGGCGTAAGCTAACATGACGTTGGGTAAACAAATGCTTTTAGGATAACTTAGCATGGCTCTGTGGTTAAGACGTTCGTTTTCCAGCCATGTGGTTTCGGGTTCAGTCCCACTGCGCGGCAGCTTGGGAAAATGTTTTCTACTATAGCTCCGGACCGACGAATGCCTTGTGAATGAATGTAGTAGACGGAAAATGTGCAGAATCCCGTCATGTGTGTGTGTGTGTGTGTGTGTGTGTGTCTGTGTATGTCTCCACCACCACCAGAGTTGAAACGCTCCCACTACCAGTTTGCCATCACCCCTTCCTTCTTCATCTATCACGCCTTCCTTTCTCATTCATATGTTGTGACGGAGAAAAACATGAGTATTATTATAGTATAACATACGCGCGCGCGCGCACACACAGATGGGCGCAAGCTTTCATGATGATGTTATATGTAAGCAAGTGTCTTTTAGGACAGCGTCGCGTCGATCCCTGCTTTGTAAAATTTTGCTTAAATGCAAAACAGCGTGGATTCCCTTCGGGTGGCTTTTGTACCCTGTAATTCAAAGAGCTAACCTTTTATTTTTTTATACCCCTGTGTCACGACGACACTGCTTGGGAATTCTGTCTGATAAGGGTACACGTGCCTGCAAAAATACTCAAACGCTGACACGGTAATACAATCAGTAATGGCAGGAGTTTCGTTGACCGAACAACTGGTATCCATTTACGGAGAAATATGCGCGCACACACACACACACACACACACACACACACACACACACACATACGCCGGTGTTGACAGTTCTGCCTGCAAGTTTGAGTTTTGGCTTTTCTTTAAAACAGGAGAGAGAGGGGGATTACGAAAACAAACATAAATATGGTGAATATAATATCCATATATATATATATATATATATATATATATATACACATACATACATATACATTTAAAAGGTTGCAGGACGCAACGAAAATTTTAGAAAAATAAATAAGTAAATGAGTGGAAATTTTACCGGTGAGTGTGTTAAATAATAAGGCACTAAAAGAAAATGACTGTCCCCAGACACAACAGTATATATATATATATAGTTTATTAACATATACACAAGGCATACATTACAGCAGAAAGCTCGATGGGAGAACAGCAACAAAGAGGGGGAGACTGATGTGACATATATACAATTAATGTATGTCACAAGATGGAGGAGGAGGAGGAGAGGTAGAAAGAGAAAGGGTAATAGTGAAAGAGGGGGGGATATTATTACATGGTGCTACATATAAATTAAGGCACGCATGCATATATGTATAATATATGTGTGTGTGTGTGTTACCCATGAGGATCGGGAATGGCTTCATGCGAATATGAATGCACACATGTCCAAATACGATTTACAGACAAGAAGAGAGATGACGTGTGGTGGAATTGACAGACAGCTAGCTAACTAAATAGATAGATATAAAGACAACCAAGGCAGACGAGAGATTCTAGGCGGGGCGGGTGAACAGACAGACAGACAGACAGACAGATAGATAGATAGAAAAACAGAGAGAGGGGGGAGGAGAAAGAGAGACAAACAGACAGAAGGCTCAGCGTATACATAGCTAATTGTGTGCCACCATAGATAACTTCAACAGCTGCTAAAATTAAGTGTGTATAAGTATGTGAGCGCGAGCGCGCGTTAGGTGTGCGTATGTGTGTGTGAAGAAGAGAGAAAGAGAGATAGAAAGAAAATAGGAAGGGGAAAAGTGAATATCAATGCTTTATCACACACACACACATATGTTACTGCATATGTCATGTGTACTCACACACACACGTTGTCTGTCGATAGTACACAACCACTAAGTTCTCCCGACGAAGTCTTGTAAAGTTTTCGCTTAGTGTGACGTAATAGACGGGACAGACCTTCATATATATATTTATATATATATGTATATATATATATCGTTTCTTTCTTTTTGTTATATTTGTACTTGTGTCAGACATTAGACTGCGGCCATGCTGGGGCACCGCTTTGAAGAATTTTTGGTCGAATGAATCGATATCAGTACTTATGTTGTTGTTGTTGTTGTTGTTAAGCCTGGTATTTACGCTATCGGTCACTTTTGCCGAACCGCTAGCTTACGCGGACGTAAACACACCAACAGCGGTTGTCAAGCGGTGGTGGGGACACAAAGGAACACAAAGACATACACACGTGTGTGTGTGTGTGTGTGTGTGTGTGTGTAAATAATATATACATATTGTGGTAAGAAGCTTGCTCCCCAACCGCATGGTTCCGGGTTCATTCCCACTGCGTGGCACCTTGACCAAATATCTTCCACTATAGCCTCGGGCATACCAAAGCCTTGAGTTGAATTTGGTAGGCGGCGAGTGAAAGAACCTCGTCGTATATGTGTATGTGTGTGTGTGTGTGTGTGTGTGCCCGAGGCTATAGTAGAAGACACTTGCCCAAGATGCCACGCAGTGGGACTGAACCCGGAACTATGTGCTTAGCAAGGAAGCTACTTACCACACAGCCACTCCTGCGTTTCAGCCCAAAATGTTGTGGCCATGCTGGGACACCGCCAGTATTATCAACTTATATGCACACGCGCGCGCGATCGGCTTCAACATTGTTTCCACCGACCAAATCACAACGCATTCGTCACCCCGCGGCTATTGCATAAGACGCTTGTCCAAGGTTCACGATCAGTGGAACTGAACCCGAAAGTACCAAGTTTCAAAACGAGCTCCTTAACCACACCACCAGCCCTTGCTTATGCATGTAAAGTGCATTTGCGCGTGTAGTTAAATTGTAAATAAGCCTGCATGCGTACGTTCAATAAACATTACAACTAGCTTCGCTGCAGTTACTTATACCCCGTAGTTAAGCCACAGGAGTGCATTCGCAGAACAAAACCAGCGACATTACTCTTCATTCTGTTCTACAGATAAACCCCTATGTTTAAACCACGGGGCGTATTTGCGCAGCGAAGCTAGATGTAAGCGTTATCAAACATTCGTAGGTAAACATGTTTACAGTATACACACACACACACACACACACACACACACACACACACACACACACACACACACACACACACACACACACAAAGGCGTCGAGGTCGCAGAATCGTTAGCACAGCGGGCGAAATGCTTAGCAGTATTTCGTCTGCCGCAACGTTGTGAATTCAAATTCTGCCGAGGTCGATTGTGCCTTTCATCCTTTCGGGGTCGATGAATTAAGTATTAGGGGAGTACTGGGGTCGATGTGATCGACTGTCCCCCTGCCCACAAAATCCAGGCCTTGTGCTTTTGTAGAAAGGATACACACAGTTTATAACCGTTATCTCAACATGTATTTCTAATCGGTATATCTTTACTACCTCTAAAGAGATTCATCTTGTGATGATTTTAATTATATGAATTAATTATTTAAAGATTACTGAATCGAAACAGCTGTCAGAGATGTTGTTATATTTTATAATTAATAGAAAATATTTTATTAATTACCTCTCCATTTTCTCCTTACTATATATATATATATATATATATATATATATATGTATATACCGGAGTAAGCACATGAAATGTGCAACAAGGTGGAAAAAAGAGTACTCAAATACCAGAGGTAGAGTAATATGCTTTATTTAAAAGCAGCAGAAAAATAACAAAAGACTGTTACTCTGAGTTTCACGTTCCCGTTCATCGGACAGTTTTGTTAGAAATGGAGAAGGAATTATTTTAAATAAAGTATATATATATATATATATATATTATGTACTCAGTAATTCCCGGGAAAGCGGGGCTTATCCCTTGATTCCGTTCTCATTATTGTTTCGCTTATTCAATAACAACAATACAAAGTATGTAGCCCTTAAAACGGCTTTTGTGCATTTACAGAGAATACCGAACTGTCTTACACAGGATCTTTTAGGAATTCTCAATAAGTTATGAATACCTAAATTGTGAAGGATTTGGTGACCTTCTGTGACTTCCGTTTGTTTGTGCATTTATTATATGTTTTTAACCTATGTTTTTTTTTTAACACACACGCACATGCGTAAATGCATTAGATACGTTCCGCGGGCGTAGAATACGTAAGCAACGCCTACGGAGAATTAAGACTTATGAAATATTAATAATTAGCTATAAATAAAATAACAATGATTTCCAATTCATTACAGAAATGTTAATTCATGTACATTATTTTGTATATAACTCACTAAATGGTTAATATTTTGTAATTAGTTTGGCACGGTGTGTGTGTGTGTGTGTGTGTGTGTGTGTGTGTGTGTGTGTGTGTGTGTGTGTGTGTGTGTGTGTGTGTGTGTGTGTGTGTGTGCGTGCGTTGATGCTGACTGTAAAAATAGAACTCAAAATACGGATTTTTCTTAACATTTAGCAGAGGCGGCAAAGTGACTCGCGGGCCGAGAGTTTCGTTCGTTGGCACTAATTAAACAGTGCCGGCACTCGGAACTCTCGGCCCTCGAGTCACTCTGTTGCCTCTCATGTATATTAATATTATGGGTCCAGCGCACTTCCGTTGCGTCACTCTGCCGTATGAATCTATATAAACCCATAATCTGTGAATTAAGCTTCAAGATACGTTAAATGTCTTAATAGCAAAATGATTTCTGCCTTTTCCTTCTCAATGCCATCAGAGAGACACGGTTATACGTGTGTTACATGACAATTCATCAAAATCCGATTGTCTTCCCTTCCCAAGTAGCCAAGCCATACGCAATGTCCTTGGGACTGTTATTATTCAGTCCCAAGTCAGCCCTGATTGAGACAGGCTCGTATCCAAGTCGTTCCGGTCGCGACCACCCTCACTTTTTGTATATCTACGATCTCGTTGTCCGTGTCATTTTTAAGACTGTGAGAGTACATTATCGAATGCATTCTTCCTTTATTTTCAGACTGTAAGCTGTTATTGAGGAAATTTGACTGTTATTTCTAGCTGTCAGGTCAAGTTGCCGCACAGATCCTCAATCCACCGCCACTGACGCTGTCTAGTTCAGTGATTCCTAAACTTTTTCAGGCTTCTGGCCCCTTGGCACGCAGGCCACATTCCTAATATACATACACACACACACAACCACAAACAGCCCACTTTCTGCCACAAATTCAAAACAACTGTATTTTATAAATAAAACAATCTAATCAAGCCATTACTTTTGGGGGGGGGGGTTTACAAACATCGGTAATTTTTCAGATTAACACCCGCACGATCTTCACTAGGGTGTTAGGGTTAGGGTTAGGGTTCGGGTTAGGGATTTCCGTCCCTAACCGTAACCCTAAAACCCTAACCCTAACACCCCAGTGAAGATCGTACGGGTGTTAATCTGAAAAATTGCCCAAACATCGACCCCTTTTGCCCTCCAGATTATCGTCGAACTTTTTCTTTCCCCCCTGCACCTTTCCACAGCAGTACCACCCACTTTGGGAACCACTGGTGTAGCTCAATCTCAGGTCAGTCATCTTGTAGGATAACCTATGATCAAAAGCGTTCCAGCAATGACCATTCCCTATTTTCAAGTCCCCCACCCCACACACACAACTATCTTCCACCCTGAAAACGACATGATGTAACGTGGCTGCTACTTCTAGCATGTGTGGCGTTCCAACCATGACCATCCCATGTTTTTCAGGCCTGCTACATCTAAGACTACACTATCCAATGTAACTTGCACCAGTCCACCTCTGTCAACACCAACACCAACACCATTATCTCCCATCTTTAAGACGATGCGATGCTACTCGGGAAGATTTGGCTGCTATATCTAGCATGTCCTGTGACCGCATAATATAATGTTCTTCTCCCACTATCAATGGCTGCTATTTCTAGCACGTGTGGCGTTCCAACCTCGGCCAGCCCGTGTTTTTCAGGCCTGCTACATCTAAGACTACACTATCCAATGTAACTTGGGAGCTGTGAGATGGTATAGATCCGTAACTTGCACCAGTCCACCTCTATCAACACCAACACCAACACCACTATCTCCCATCTTTAAGACGATGCGATGCTATGGGGGAAGATCTGGCTGCTATTTCTAGCATGTCCCGTGATCGCGTAATATAATGTTCTTCTACTACTATCAATGGCTATTTTTCCAGCTCGACAAACGCAGACCTTTGACAACAAAGTTCTCTATGTCAGCGCCCTAATTTCCGTATGGCACCAACCTGGCACCATAGAGATACTTCCAGCTGCAACTGTCAAAGGACTCAGTAATAATGAGTCAACAACACATTCACGGACAATAGCAGATGGATATGTGTATGTGTGTGTGTACGTGTGTTTGTGTGTGTGCGCGCGCGTGTGGATATATAATTATATACATATATTCGCATATCAACAATGTAATTATCCAGATGCGAATATATAATTACCATACATTTATACAATTACAAATATATTACGTGTATGTGTATGCATGTTTGTAAATGTGTGCGTATGTATATACATATAGGAGAGTGTGTATATGTATACATGTATGTATGTATATGTAAATATATGTTTGTGTATGTATGTACATATGCAAGCGTGTGTGTTTCATTATCGTCGCAAAATGTTAACCAAGATATTTGTTTATCCTTTCTGTTGTGTCTTTCATCCTTTCGGAATCAATAAAGTAAGTACCAGTGAAGTACTGGTGTCGATGTAATCCACTAGTCCCCCTCCCCTCAAAATTTCAGGCCTTGCAGAAAGGATTGTTCTGTTATTCTTTATAGATCGTATTATTTTGTTGCCTTGGCACATATAGCCCCGGCCAACCAAAGCTTTGTGAGTGGATAAGGTAGACGGAAACTAAAAGAATCCCGTCGTATATATGTATGTATGTATGTATGTATCTATCAATCTATCTATGTGTGTGTCTTTGTTTGTCCCCCGCATCACCGCTTGACAACCGGTTTTAGTGTAACTTAGTGGTTCAGCAAAGAGACCGATAGAATAAGTATTAGGCTTATAAAAAGTAAGTCCTGGGGTCGATTTCTTCGACTAAAAAAAAACCTTCAAGGCGCTGCTCCAGTATGGCTGCAGTCAAATGATTTAAACAAGCAAAAGAATAGGATCCGGAATGATTTTTAAGATATTTTTGGGAGAGAAAAAAATGCGTCTCATATGCCATCAAATATGGTAAATGCTAGGTCTTCATACAATCTTCATACAATATCCTTATTGGCATAGTAACTCTGAAGAATTATTGATTACTGGGAATATCTCCTCTTTTCATTCTGAGTTGGTGCGAATTGCCACCTGGCAATTTGATCTACTTTCTTTGGATGTGAAAACAATTTCATTAAATCAAGAGTATATCTTGTATGGAATTTAATATACCTTTCTTTGTATTTTTTTTTTTTTTGTACAAATTCCTAGGAGAGTTATGGGAGACAGAATCCTCTGGCACCTCCTCCATAGGGTCCCATCAGAAGCAACCGTCATTACGCTTTTCCGCCAAGATTTCCTAGTGCGGCCAGCTGAAACTATAGACATTAGCCAACCACCTAGCTCGTCGTCTACCCTTAGGTTTCCTACCGGGTTGGATCGGCTCGAAGAATATATCTTGCGATCCTTTCCTGCGACATTCTAATCGTGTGTCCGTAGGACCGGAGTTGTGACCTCTCAATGCAGAGAAGTTGCAGTTCGAGCTAAAAAGACTCCCCGTTCTCCGAGCTATGCGACCTGTCGAAAAACGTTGGGACCCCTCAATGCGATGTCGCAGCTCAAACTAAAAAAACTCCCCGTTCTCCAAGCCATGCACCCTGTCGAGAAACGTTACACCAAAGTGACCGCCTTGTGAAATCGTCCAGGCACCGATTTGATTCAGGCTTTATTTCCAAACCGAATAGATCGAGTGACCTTGTTTGCGAGAGAAACACATCAAGGGCTCGCTCTCATCTAATGCAATTGGAGTTTTAAACTAAAAGACGATGGCAGAGATCATCGCATTGGTACCACTCCGTTTTTAACGCCATTGCTTCGTAAAATGGCTTCACGTGAAAAAGTTACTCAATATTTGCGGTTAATTACATTGGAGCGGCACTTTATCAGAGTTGCATTTACGGGTGTACTCTTACACTGTACATAGCACAATGTAGGAGTACATCTCTTGATCTCAAGCTGATAAAGTGCCACTCCAATGTAATCAACCGCAAATATTGTGTAACTTTTCACGTGAAATCATTTACGAAGCAATGGCGTAAAAAAAAAAGAGGAGCGCTACCGAAACAATTGTAAGTAGCAATAAAAATGCGCTAAACGCATTCTTCTTCCTTCTCATTTAGATTATACATTACTCTTCATAAGACTCACACATTAATGTCAAATTAAAACGGCTCGATTTAGTTACAATCTAATAAAGCAGCGTTTCTCATAAGATGCGAGCTTGTCCCACATTATAACGAAGACAGAAGAATTATATAAACATGCAAACACTATTTTTGTCTTATCCTTAATACAGAGAGGAGGGTAAAAAAAATTTCTGTAGTATTTGGGGGAGGGGAGATGGGGGAGGTGCTGGTATTTGAGAATTCCTGCAGTAGAGAAGCATAACGTTACGTTATACCACTAACACCATCAATGACTACTACTAATGAGTTGGTAATATTATCTAGCTAGTATTATTACACACAGTGTCTATCTATCACACGCGCACATAATCTCTATCTCTCCCACGTGCACATATTACCAGGCCATCATACACACCCATGCACATTATCTAGCGCTCAAGTACACACATTATCATATGCACGCTCGCACACACATTAACATAAACACACACCTTATCTAGCTATTACAGACATATAAACATTATTTAGCGATCATAGACACACACACACACATACATTATCTAGCTGCCATACACATATAAACATTATTTAGCGATCATGTAAACACATACACACACATCATCATCTAACTATCATACACACAAACATTATCTATCATACATAGAAACATACACATAACTTAGAGATCAAGCGTGCGCGCTCACACACACACGTACATTAGCTAGCATGCAAATGGCTAAATGGTAAGTGGTTAGGAGCGTCAGACAAAATGCTTTCGCAGCACTTATGCAGTATTCTGGCTCCTTGCGTTATGAATTCAAATTCCATCGAGATTGTCTTTGCTTTTTATCTTTCTGGGGTCCATAAATAAAGTATCAATCTATGAGTGATAGACTAAAACGAAAGATCGCCGACTAGATTAAGCACGGGTAATCTTTTTCGAGAAACGGGCCGCAAGAGACATGGATCATCTTTAGACGGGCCGCACTACTATAAGCATTCAAGGTAACTGTTCGATAGACGTGTGATTCAGAAAAAAACCCACGGGTCGCACTTGGCCCATGAATGAACTCGGAATGGTCAGAACGTAGCACCGGATACCTTGGTGTCTTACACAAGAAAATGATACATTGGATAATGTAGTCCTAGCACTACGTAGTCGAAAAAAAGAATGGCAGTGATCATGACTAGAAAGGCCTTAGATCATAGACAGGTGTGTTCAATTAGAGTTGACCTGGTTGTTGGCACTCCGTCGCTTACGACGTCGAGGGTTCCAATTGATCCGATCAACGGAACAGCCTGCTCGTAAAATTAACGTGCAAGTGGCTGAGCACTCCACACACACGTGTACCCTTAACGTAGTTCTCGGGGATATTCAGCGTGACACAGTGTGACAAGGCTGACCCTTTGAATTACAGGCACAACAGAAACAGGAAGTAAGAGTGAGAGAAAGTTTTGGTGGAAGAGTACAGCAGGGTTCGCCACCATCCCCTGCCGGAGCCTCGTGGAGCTTTAGGTGTTTTCGCTCAATAAACACTCACAACGCCCGGTCTGGGAATCGAAACCGCGAGTCCGCTGCCCTAACCACTGGGCCATTGCGCCTCCTAGAGTTGACCTGGAGTGAAACAACAAAGACAAACGTCGTTGTTTTGACCTCACAACCAACCATTGATCTTCTTCAATTATTACGCAGAGAGAGGGGGGGAAAAGAGACAGAGAGACTAATCTAACACTATTGATAATATTGCAACCAATAATATTTACGTCAGGTGACAGCGAGGAGTGACAACCATAGACACGCGAGCGCTAACACATACGCATATACATATATACAAACACAAATTACTTATTCGTCATAACATAGCACATTATCTATCCATTATACAAACACACATTATATAGCTAACGCAAATACACATATATCTGTCATATGTTATATGCACATTATCTAATCTTTCTCTGTCATCTCACCTTAATTTCTCCTTTAAACAGGATCCAATGCTCACACATACGCGCGCGCGCGCGCGATCAAAGAAATGTGCTTCTACGTCAGTCATGGACGCAAATGGCGACTCGCAAAGGGCACGGTCAACGAAAAATTATCCTGAACGGTTTTAGTGGTGCGGTCCGTTTCATGAAAAAAACGTTAACTAAGCCTGGTCTACGCGGTTACTCGACCTGCTCGGAATGGCAGCTAAATATCCCTCGGATTACACCCTACTGTCTTAAAAACAACAACAGCAACAACAAAAAATAGAAGGACAAAGTAGTAGTCGCAAATATACTGTGTTTAAACAGAGCAGATAGTCGCGGCTGGGACGCCTTTGAAAATATGTCTGCTCACTCAATCACAGCTGACGTAGGATAAAACAGTAACGTGCGCCCACACACGCACAAAACACACACAATAAACAGAGAGAAACGGAAAGGAAGGGAGACAATTACACATTTTCCAGTTTGACCACCATCGCCACCGCCTTCAATCCAACCAACATTGTAAATAACTCCACCGCGATCAATAGTCTTCTCTCTTTCTCTCTCTTCCCATTAACAAATATGCTATTATAGTAAGCCTCTGACGCTGACACAAACATCCATATTACACACCTGTCGTCTGTATGGATTGAAAATCCGACAAAGCTCTTCAAATAATCTTTACATAATCAACACGGTTTGTTGTTATTCGGGCTAAAAGTATAGGTATTTTTGTAAATAACTCCCGTGTTCATCTACCTTCATAGGCCGCCATGTTGAATAAAGCTGTTTGTGTTTGGTGGCGCGGTCAACATTTAGAACGTTAGAGAAAAATTGCCTTAAATTTAGGGCCGCGGGGAAAATCAATGTAGCTGGCCCTTATAGTGTTTACTTATTGACAGCAAGCCATCACATGCATAGATCAGATCTGGACCCCTAGATTCGCGAGGCCCTTGGGCAAATACCCTCTATGACGAGTGTTGTTCAAAGTCTTTTAGTTTCTCCCCCACCTGTCTCTTTCTCTGAGCGCGCTGAGTTCAGATCCTACCGAACTACCGAAGTCAACTTTATCTTTCATCCTTTCGGGTTCCTGAGATAAAGAACTGAAGGCGAGTGGCCTAGTTATCAGGATGCTGTACCCACGATCTTATGATCGTGGTTTCGATTCTCGGACCGGAGAATGCGTTGAGCTCTTCAGCAAAACACTTCATTTCACATTGCTCGAATTCAATCAACTGTAAATGAGCTCCAACAATAGCTGATAAGTTAACTCATCTTATGAGTACTAGGGCTCATGACAAACTTAAGCCAAGATAGAATACCAGTCCACAACTGGGGTCAATTCTCTCTCTCTCTTAAAGAAGTTAGCTGAGTTCAGACTTGGAGAGATATGGACTCCATCGAGAGTTAAACCATTTGGAATTGACAATATTATGAGTGTCCATGGGACGAGCTAGTAGAATCGGCTTATACCACCCAATCCCACCAAAACTGGTGGCTTTAAAAATGAGTCGCATTTATAAGAAGACACAAACGCGACTCAAGGACTGAGAGTTTCGTACACGGCACTTAACGAAAATATCAGTGCATCAGTCACTTCTGCAACTTTCTAATATTTAAAAATAAAACAAAATTGTGTGTGTGTGTGTGTGTGTGTGTGTGTGTGTGTGTGTGTGTACACGAGGGGGTTCTGAGAAGTTCTTGGCATCTGGTAAAAGAAAATACAGGGCTATCGATTAATTATGATTTTATTCAGCATATTCCCCTCTTAGATTCACGTGCTTATTGCAGCGGTGCCTGAATACCATCCCATAGCTTCATCGGAGCATCTAATATGAAGTGCAATTTACTTGGGGAAAAAAGAATTACATTTGTGCAATATACCAGTGAGGAAGTCATTACTGGTGTATTTAAAAAAGTGTATATCCCAAAAACAATTAAATTTACTAGTAGAGTATGTATGTATGTGTATATTATGTGTGTATGCATACATGTATGTATGCATGTATGTATATATGTATGTATTCGTGCACAGAAACAATATTTTGCAGTTTTCTCATTTGTTTCCGCATGTCAAGTCCGGTCTTTTTTTTGTTTTTGTTTTTAGCGCGATAATTAAATGAATAAAATAAATAAACGAAAGCAATACGTTAATAGTTTAAGTTGCACCATTTTATCTATGTATTTATTTATTTATTTATTTTATCTAAATGCGTGCTAGGCCATCCATCTCGTTTGATACGGTCAGCAAACAGCTGAGATTGGAAGCTAACCAAAGCAAGATTAACTATTAGCTTTTAATAAATAAATAAATAAATAAATAAATAAATAAATACAGAAACAATAACAACATCGACAAGAGCAAAAATACGTAAAAGAAAAATCCTCATGACCCTTCCCCTTAACTTCCGGCTCCTGTGTTGATTGTAGGTTTGCCGTTCAATTCAGAGTTTGTATCTGGAGAATGCAACAGTAGTAGTGAAAAGAAGAAGAAAAAAGAAAAAAAAGAAAAAAAAAGGCCAAACGAACAAAATCATTCATTTAAGAGCCACTCTATACTCCTATTTCCTCTGCACTTCTGTGCAACGAGAAATTTCCTCGGCATTCAGACTGATTCTCACGCAACCGGAAATGTCTTGTTTGGTGACGTTAGGCGGATGGGGAGATAAATCACGTCGAGAACAGGACGCTACGCTTGTCTGCCGCATTCAACTTTACTAACCACGAGAGTTTTATTTCTGCCCGCCCGCACAAGACAAGCCGCTACCGTGAGCATACAAAAGTATGCAGGACAGAATTTCATTTCACGTTGCTCCAGCCCACTCAATTGACAAAAAATGAGTTGTTCTGCAACGGAGTAGTCTTCTGAGCAGGGCTGTATGTTGGATTGCTCGCCTAACCAACGACGTGGGCATCATTCGAAAGCTAACACGACGCAAAGCACATTGTGATCAGCGATGTATAACAACATCCGACAGTATGGTCGATATATATGTAAGGGAAAGATCCAAGGATTAAGGTGTAGGAAGTTCGTAAGCTTCAAGCAATTCCTTGAAGATAAAGAAAAGAATTTCAGGAACAATAATGGTTTATTGGCACAGAAGGATGTGAATTTTTGCCGTATTGCAGTATGATAGGCTGAAAAATAGTTTTATAGTTCACAGTTAGCAACAGGGGTTGTTGTATATGCGAATAAACATCAAAAAATTAGGGAATAGAGTAGATAAAATCCAGGCTACATATGTTTCATAGGTAGCGGAACCTCGGAGGTAGTAAATTATCCAAGCTAGGAGTAGACTGCAAGATACCTTGTTTATATGAAGTTTACATTGTCGTTAGGAGATCCCGTTAACTCGTTGGGGATTCGACATCTCTCTCTATATCTATATATGCAAAATTTAAGTTAGTTAAAATATGTTTGTGACATATTTCAACTGCTAAAAGGCAAATTCACTGCAGTTACCGTGGAGAAAATATCTCTCTCATGGTAAAAGGTGTGAAAACATCCGGTTTGTTCAGTGTTGCCATCTATCAGAAATCCCAGACATTGTTGTTTCGAGTTTTTTAAATCTTGCCAATGGGATGTACCTAAGAGAGGCAATTCTGAAAAAACTTATAGAACAATAGCCTTTCCTTGCCTTCGAAACGCGGTGTAGATGGAACAGGGACAACTGACGAAGGGATATATTCTTTATGTTGCATGTCTCGTTTCTCTGTTTGTTTTTTTCGTTGTTCGAAAAAAGTTCGTTTTCTGTTTTCGTTTCTCATTGTGTATACATATATCTATATATTATTTATAGTATATGTATGTATGTATGTATGTATGTATGTATATAGATGATGGGCTTTCAGTTTCCGTCCACCAAATTTATTCACAAGGCATTAGGCGGGCTGAACCCTAAACCAAGTGGCTGCAAGGTGAGCTTCTTCACTTCAAAGCTATGACCGCGCCTTCACAGCCACGAATTCGAAGCTCTGCGACAATGTTGAACAAATAATTAAACGATAGCATATTGCTTGCATGTGAATGAAACCTGTCGATGAGATATTTATTCTTATTATTCGCTGAGAATCCAGTGAAACCCAATTAATGTAGACAAATAATGGTTTTAACTTAAATATATTCAAAACAGATTTTATGTAAAAATAAATGCGTCTCATCCAAAATCACGTTTCGTTTATTCACATACAATTCCTTGCAACACATACGAAATATGTCGAATACAGACTGGTTTTGTGTAATATCTGTGTGTGAGTTTATTCATAAATGTTGTCCATATGCATACAGATGCACACGCATCTTTATTTGCAAAAATGCAGAGACATTATATATATATATATATATATATATATATATATATATATAGGGAGGGAGAGAGAGAGAGAGAGAGTAATATATATCAGGTTGAGTAAAAAGTAAGCAACGTTTTGAACCATGTAAAATTTGTACCGGATTTTTCAGAGTTTTGAATGTTACTTAAGCATTTTTTAAAAATTGTCTGATAATACAGACACAGACTGGTCGAAATGCATCAATAAATTAACTTTTTACACCGTTGTTGCAATCATCTGAAAATGGAACAGTCAAAGCGCGACATTCGAGTAATTTTGCTTTTCAACTTCGAAAAAAGGACGCAAAGCAGCCGAAACTGTACGTGATATCAACGAAACGTTTGGTGAGAAAACGACCAGTGAGTGGCCAGCTCGAAAATGGTTTAAACGATTTCGCAGTGGAGACCTGAGCCTTGAAGATCGTGGAGCGTGGTGGACGCCCATCTATCATCGATGACGGTCAATTAAAGACCATCATTGGGAAAGATCCACATAAAACCACTCGAGAACTGGCAAAAGAACTTCAAGTTAGCCAGAAAACTGCGACCGGATAATCAAAAATGTTCAACAAATGGGTACCATACGATTTGAATGAAAATCAGAAAATGCGTAGATATGAAATTTGTTCGTCACTTCTTCTCCGTAACCAGACCGATCCATTACTCGACAGTATTGTAATTTGCGATGAAAAGAGGATTCTGTACAATAATAAAAAACGTTCTTCGCAGTAGTTAGACCAAACTAAAGCTCTTCAAAAAGAAGGTTATGGTAACTGTTTGGTGGTGTACTGCTGGACTCATTCACTATAACTTCTTAAAACATATTGCCATGAAACTGCCTAAATGAACGAAAAACTGCTACTTCTACGTCCCAGACTGGTCAACAGAAGGGGGCTAATCATTCTTCATGACAATGTTCGAACACACGTTTCACTAATGACGCTCCAGAAGTTGAGGGAACTTGGCAACGAAGTTCTTCCTCACCCAGTTTATTTCCCAGAATTTTCTCCTATCGACTACTACTTTTTCAAGCACCTTGATGGTTCCCTGTGAGAGAAGGGGTTCAAAAATCAAACTGTTGCTGTAAGTGCATTCAAAGACTTCATCAGTTCCAGATTTTTGTGTTACCGGAATAAACATACTTGTAACTCGTTGGCAAAAATGTGTTGACCGTGATGGTACTTACTTCGATGAATAAAATTTCTACATTGTTGAAATAGATTGTGATGAATTTCATGTTTCAAAACGTTGCTTACTTTTTACTCAGCCTGATGTGCTTACTCCGGTGTATATATATATATATATATATATATATATATATATATATATATATATATATATATATATATTTCAGATTATCGTACCTCGATACAAAAAATTTCACAACCTTCAGCTTCACTAAACTAATATTGTTCCCGAAAGTTGTTTTTTTATACTTACTACAGACTGCCTGAAGTTAACTTTCTTCCCACACTGCGATCGTTTGATCTTTTATATATATGACATAACTACTACCGTAGTTGAATGATATTCTTAAGGCCGCAATTTACTCACACGCAGCATCTTTCAGAGATTGTCGCTAATTCAATTCTTCACTAAGAATTTTTAAACATTTTTGAAAAGGACTGGTCCCTAGCTACATTTTGGCATTAAAAAATTGAGATTTGGTCCAGTAGAAAAAAGTTTACATCAAAATTTGTAGCGACGTTACAGGAGAGTAAGTAATGCCACCAGTCAAGTTTAGATCTAAATATGTTTTTTTTTTTAAAAGAAAAATATATTTATCTTAGGTTCAATGATAGAAGAAAGCGTGAGGAATTTCAGTCTTTGTCCTATGCAACAAAAATTTGTATAAAAAAAGTTGTGAGGTAAAATACCACGAAAAAACATAAGGCAAAAAGTTGGGTAAATTTCTGTATTAACACCCGCACGATTTTCACTAAGAAAAAGAAAAAAAAACTCGGATTTTTTGCGACGACACCGCGAGGAACTTTATAGTTTTCGTCTCATTAAATTAAATATTTCTTATTGTTTTTGCATTTCAATTAAAATATAAAATTTACACACTCATAAATCTTTCACATTCATAATTTCATTGACAATTAATCTACATTCATATTTTAATCAGTTGCCTGTTAATTGCTCTATTTTTCACTTTTCATTTGTCTTCTTTTTTAGTAGGCTTGGTTAGGGCAGCGGACTCGCGGTTTCGATTCCCAGACCGTTGTGAGCGCTCATTGAGCGAAAACACCTAAAGCTCCACGAGGGGGTGATGGCCAACCCTGCTGTACACTTTCACCACAACTTTCTCTCACTCTTTCTTCCTGTTTCTGTAGTACCTGTACACTGCACTGTGTCACGCTGAATCTCCCCGAGAACTACGTTAAGGGTACACGTGTCTGTGGAGTGCTCAGCCACTTGCACGTTAATTTCACGAGCAGGCTGTTCCGTTGATCGGATTAACTGGAACCCTCGTCGTCGTAACCAACCGAGTGCCACGACTAGGCTTGTTACTATATATAAGTCATAGTACGATTTCTTTGTAATTTATAAAACGTTTTTTTTTTATCTTGAAAATATTCTTTATATTAGAATTAGTGTCTTAATTAATTCTAATCAATTAAGAATATATTTTTAAGATGAATTATATTTTTTTGTGCGCTTTTGTTTTTGTTGTAATTTGTTTCAATATAATAATTATATATTAACACAAAACAAGCACTCAATTTTTTATAATAATCGCTTGTATGCTTTAATTTTAATGTTACTTATTATTGGTGGGGTAGAACTGAATCTGGGGATTGGGATTAATAAAAAAGTATAACAGACGAGGGGGAGGGGGTATCAATTGGATGAAGAAAAGAAAACATTCTAAAGCTCAAGTTAAATATAGAAGAAAGAATTAACACATTATTAATTAGCATAATAGCATAACCTGGAAAAAACACGGATTACATGGGAAAATGCGAGCAAGAGAAATATTCTTAAACTTATAAACCTGGAAGAGTACAGGACAAGTTGGAAAAGTTCAAGACAACATATTACATCTGGTAGAGTACAGAACTAGAAAATTTTTACTTGAAATATTGCAGCTAAAGAGACCGATAGAATAAGTACTAGGCTTACAAAGAATAAGTCCTGGGGTCGATTTGCTCGACTAAAGGCGGTGCTCCAGCATGGCCGCAGTCAAATGATTGAAACAAGTAAAAGAGTAAAGAGTATAAGATGGAAATTCTGAGAATTGCGTGGCTATCACAGAAAATTCCTCTTACGGACTTGGCTAACAGCACATAGTAATCCAACAGACACACATGTATAGGCGCCGGTGTGGTAAGCAGTTTGCTTCCTGACGCCATGGTTCTGTGTTCTGTACCTCTGCGTGGTACCTTGGGTAAATGTCATCTACTATAGCCCTGGGATAACCAAAGCTTTGTAAGTGGATTTGGCAGACGGAAACTGAAAGAAGCCCGCCGTGTATATGTGTGTGTGTGTCTGTCCCTCACCACTGCTTGACAACTGGTGTTGGTTTGTTTACACCCTCGTCATTTAGTAATTCAGCAAAAGAGCCCAATAGAATAAACACCAGGCTTTAAAAAAAAAAGTATTGTGGTCGATTTGCTTTAACTAAAAACTCTTCAGTGACTGAGACAAAAGGGGGGGGGGAGAAAGCAAAGCAGCCCAGTTGGTGCTGTAATAATAATAATCTCAGAAATCCACCGCCTTGGATTATTAATACTTTTTTTTTTTTTAATTGACCTTGAAAAGATGAAGGTAAAGCTTATCTCAACGGGATTTGATCTCAGAAATACGAGAGTCAAGACAAATACTGTGAGACATTCAGTCCAACGCATTAACACTATCGCCTTTGCCAATTCACCACTTGCCGTGTTAATGCAATGCAATGCTGATGACTTGATAATAATGAACCGCCAAACCTTTAGTCAGTCTTTCAGCTGCAACTGGAAGAAGGGGCTGGAATGACACTGATCTATACTCGCCTCCCTAACCCATTGTAAAACACAGATACTCCCTCCCTCTTTCAGCCCCTGTTCCTCTGCTCTAATATGACTTAGCCCATACTCGGCAGTTCTCGGATCCTTTCATATTTATGGCTGCTTAATTCACTTGTAAATTCTTTTGTCAACTAGTTAACCTATTCACAGACCACATCTGCTGGCAATGTTTGCGTTAAAAAAGGCTTCTCACATGTAAACTATTTGAACTGTAAATTCTATTGTCAATTCAGTTTAACCCTTTTATATTTCATATTTGTTAGAAAGCAATTGTAACGGCCACTTACACATACTATTTTCACTTTACAAATCTAATTCACTGACCACATCTGCTGATACGAATTGTATAATGACTATGCTATATCGCTATTCAAATTTATCGACTCGACTCGATTCAGCAGAAAGCTCTCGGGAACATTCCTGCTGCTGCTGATGATGATGCAGAAAACTGCTTTGCTACGAACGTAAAGACAAGCAAAAACAAAAGACATGCACCACAATGGTGGTTGACTGCACTTAAAGCGCTCTTACAAAATGCACGCGAAACAAGTAATAGCTGATGATCCAAACTACACGGTTATACTGAAAGACGACGACACTGCAATAAAATCAATCCCAATCGCACGTATACGTACATTCACCATCCAGACATGTCGCCAAAACGTCGTTCAAGCTATACAGAAGCTTCCTTGCAGAATCCGGAATTATTTTCTCACAGAAGTCACGGCCAGCTTGGCAGAACCGTTAACAACTTAGACAAAGTGCTTGGCGGCATCGTTCTGAGTTCAAATCCCGCTGAAGTCAACTTTGTTTTTTTTCATCTTTTCAGGGGTCGATAGAAAATAAAATAAGTACCAGTTGAACAGTGGGGTCAATATAATCGAATTAATCCCTCCCTGAAATTTGAAGCCAATATTAAAACCAAACTTTCAAGAGTCGAATGTTCAATAAAACACGCTGTCACTCTGATATGCAAATGAACCATTACACAAATATCTAATTAAATTTCTCCTCAAGATCTCGGAAGGTTGGGCCTCCAACAAAGCATTCCATGGTACCCTTAAAGCCAGGAACTTTTCAGCATCTCCTCGTATGTGTGTATGTGTGCGTACATATGTATGTATACATGTGTGTTTGTATGCATACACACACACACACACACACATACATCTATATATATATAAGCAATAATAAATCTCCAGCACTCCGTCGGTTACGACGACGAGGGTCCCAGCTCGTGAAATTAACGTGCAAGTGGCTGAGCATTCCACAGACACATGTACCCTTAACGTAGTTCTCGGGGAGATTCAGCGTGACACAGAGTGTGACAAGGCTGGCCCTTTGAAATACAGGTACTACTCATTTTTGCCAGCTGAGTGGACTCGAGCAACGTGAAATAAAGTGTCTTGCTCAAGGACACACGCGCCGCCGGGAATCGAACTCACGACCTTACGAGGATCTTGTTCAAAACGGGGGCACCAGTATTTTCTTAACGAAACACTTTGAAACTTGGGACACTGGTAGAATGTGTCATATAAAACATCTTTTTCTCTTAGTCTTCTTAACAAAAAAACGTACATCGCATGTTATTTCATGTTAAAGTTGTCGTATTTCTGTAATTTCAACCAATGACTGACATCCATTCAGCCGTAAAAATTAAGTGCTGACTGCGTAAGCAAACGATTCTGGGCGGTGATAAAATTATTATTTCCTTGTCAAAAAATGGCTGAAGCATATTGGCAGTAGCTAATAAACCTTTCTATTATAGGCACAAGACATGGTTTTTGAGGGAAGGAGCAAGTCGGTTAGGGTTAGGGAAAACGAACACACGTGTGTTGCCTCTGCAAAATGTCAGAAGTAATGGAGATTAAATACGCTTTATACCGCTTAAAGTGCCAAAGGAGTAAGTGGAAACAACTGAATAGTTGTCAGTGATTGGTTGAAATTATCGAAATAAGACAATTTTTTACATGAAATAAATCCGAATACAAAATTTTTTTTCTGTTCTATAACACAAAATAGATAAGTATACGAAGTTTGAAAGTCTTTCGGTACCAAAAACACTACATAAAACATAAATGAAAACTGGTGTCCCCATTTTGAACAAGATCCCCTTACGATCATGAGCCGAATGCCCCTAACCACTAAGCCACGCGCCTTCACGTGGCTTATTGTGTGTGTGTGTGTGTGTGTGTGTGTGTGTGTGTGTGTGTGTGTGTGTGTGTGTGTGTGTGTGTGTGTATCTATATATATATATATATATATATATACACACACATACATATACATACACACTTGCCCAAGGTACTGTGCAGTGGGACTGAACCCAAGACACATGGCTGGGAAGCAAGCTTCTTAATCACACAGCCACGCCTGCGCCTCATTGCATGGGAAATCCCAAGTTATCAGAGTTACTTCAACTCGCTTCATATTGCACAGCCGAGACTCTGCCGTATATATACTAAGTATGCACTGCACTCTCCTCAGGTATTCTCTCTCGGCGGCCACACTGTTGGCATTCCATAGAAGCTGATCAAAGCCCTACCCACTTCTTTTGGCCTTCCTACACACACACACATATATATATATATATATATATATATATATATATATATATCTTATTGGAGGTGGATGGGCTGTGGATATCAGATTTACCGCCAAATACATCTAGTCTTTATTATTATATGACCCTGTTGTTTGTTTCACTAATCTACTTCAGTCCTCCTACGGTTTCTTATTGAACTAAATACATTCTGATTGCGTGTGTCACAATGCGCTAGACTGGCTACCACGGGTACACTTATGGGTAGGTCGACTCACACACACACACACACACACACACACACAAGACCAAATATTTTTTCAAATAACCCATAAAATACAGACAGTAATTGTTTGCAGTTGTAAAAGGTTAGTTTGTAAATGTAGTAACATTTGTTGTCGTCATCATTGTTATTATTATTATTATTATTATTAATAGTAGTAGTAGTAGTGGTGGTGGTGGTGTTGGTGTAATAGAGTGTTGGTGACGGCTGGTTCAATAGGGTTTTGATCTATGAAAGGACCGTTGTTATTGTGTCAGCTACGGATGAGTCATAGTACATACAGAAAAAAAATGTTTTCTTTTTACTGTTTACTATTTACTACTACTGCTGCTGCTGCGGCCGCTGCCACCACCACCACCACCACCACCGCTGTCGCCGTTGCCTCTCCTACCACCACTACATCTCTTTCAATCGTCACCACACAACGAACAGCTAATGAGACCCAAACTCGTATGAATTATTGCAGTGCAAGTCGATGACTGCTCTGACCCTCTTGCCTGTCCTGTCTATCACATCTGATACGCCGGACGTATTTCCGAGGCGTCTGTGCATCATAAAACGTCCGTCTTTTATCTTCTACATGTTTCGGTCATTGTGCTACGGGCCATGCTGGAACACCACCTCGAAGGATTTAGTCGAACAGATCGATACCAGTACTTATTTTTTTAATTCCCTAAGTCTTGCCCTTAGTTTATCGGTTTCTTTCTTTTTGGTGGACCGCTAGTTAAGGGGACGTAAACGAACCAACGCCGTTGTCAAGCGGTGGTGAGGGGAACAAACACAACGACGCACGTGCGCACATACACACACACACACGCACACAGTTTCCATCTACCAAATCCACACACAAGGCCTTGGTCGGCCTTATAAATGTACGACGAGCTTCTTTCAGTTTCCGTCAACTAAAATCTATTCACAAGGCTTTGGTCAGCCCGAAGCTATAGTAGAAGACACTTGCCGTTAGGTGCCACGCAGTGGGACTGAACCTGGAACAATGTGGTTGGGAAACATACTTATTACACAGCACCAGAGTAACTTATATTACTAGGTTAACAAGGGCTAACTAAACGTCTGAAAACGAAAATCTACGTTTAGGACAAACTTATGAAAATGCTTTGGACAGATGTGGTAAGTAGCTTGCTTACGAACCACATGGTTCCGGGTTCAGTCCCACTGCGTGACACCTTGGGCAAGTGTCTTCTACTATAGCCTCGGGCCGACCAAAGCCTTGTGAGTGGATTTGGTAGATGGAAACTGAAAGAAGCCCGTCGTATATATGTATATATATATATATATGTGTGTGTGTGTATATGTTTGTCACCCCAACATCGCTTGACAACCGATGCTGGTGTGTTTAGGTCCCCGTAACTTAGCGGTTCGGCAAAAGAAACCGATAGAATAAGTACTAGGCTTACAAAGAATAAGTCCTGGGGTCAATTTGCTCGACTAAAAAGCGGTGCTCCAGCATGGCCACAGTCAAATGACTGAAACAAGTAAAAGAGTAAAAGAGAGACAACGCTAAAGTTGGTGGTGACGCCTTTCACTTGCAAAGTTTTCTTTACAGTTTCACCCATGAAAATCCACCCGAACGTCACTCCGGCCCCGCCTCCAAGGTGTGTATAAAACTGTTATCGACAAACTACTATTATTTTTTTTTTAGTGGTGTGGTTGCCCTGATCATAAACCATGTCTCGTGCAGCCCGCTTCTCGAAAAAGGTTGCCCTATGCCTGCTATAAAGAGTTGCTCAACCTACTAGAAACAGCAGTCAAATCACATCATTGTCAGGAAAGGGGAGTTAAAAGAAGAGCGGAGCAATTAACGATGAGGTTCTCTATGCACTATGTCTAAAGAAAAAATAAGATGGTCACGGTTGGAACGCCTTCGATCATTAAGTCTGTTCAATCTAGGCTTATCCAGACGTAAACAACAACAAATGACACCTACAACCACCGCCCACACTGTCAGAGTGCATTGCATGGGTTAACCAATGAATGTTAAAATACAATCCTCTTTCTCCTCCTTTTACACAAGGCATATGGTAGGCACATCAGCAATAATAATAAGCTTATGTAGTGTCAACTATTTTGGTTGTTCAATTATTTCATTCATGTGCTACCATAGCTCTTTATAACATTGTTCAGCGTACTCTTTCTATCTCTCTCTTACGTACACAGCGAATGTGTAGCAGCTGGTGGAAGGTGAACGGGTACAAAACTGTAATACCAGACAGAAAGAGTATCACTAACACACACACACTATCAATCAATCAATCTATCTATCTATCTATCTATCTATCTATCTAGCTGTACACACACACGTTATCTATAAGCACATCTATTAATCGTCTAAGTTGCACTATTTTTTACTTGATTTTAACTGAAAAAACTAGGATGCAACATACACATTGGTCTAGCTGACTCTTTCAGTTAATTTCTCACCCTTACTAGAATATATATTTTTATTATTATGGCAGAATGAAATGTTTAACCGTATTTCGCCTGTCGCTACGTTCTGAGTTCAAATTCCGCCGAGGTTGACTTTGCCTTTCATCCTTTCGGGGTCGATAAATTAAGTACCAGTGAAACACTGGAGTCGATGTAATCGACTAGTCCCCTCCCCACAAAATTTCAGGCGTTGTGCCTTTAGTAGAAAGGATTATTGTGGCAGAATCGTTAGAGTATCAGGGAGGAAAAAATGCCTTGTGGTGTTCCTTCCGGTTTAAGTTTTGAGTTCAAACACTACCTATGTCAACTTTCCTTTCATCCTTTTCGGGGTCGATAAAACAAAGTATCACTCACATATATAATTCCTCCCTCTAAAATTGCTGGTCTTGTGCCAAAATTTGAAACTGTAACTAGTAATAATAATAATCCTGAAATTTTGGAGGAGAGGGGGCAGTCAATTAGATCGACCCAATACGCAACTGGTACTTAATTTATCGACTCTGAAAAGATGAAAGGCAAAGTCAACCTCGACGGAGTTTGCAATCAGAACGCATCGACGGGCGAAATACCGCTAACTATTACATGCTATATGATTTAGTAAGGATTATTGTCTTGAAGTTTGGTGACAAGTCTCCTCAAATCTCAATAATCTTTCTTAGGAATTCTTGCAGAATAAAAGATTGTATTTTTCTGCTGGTCGACAATGCGAATCTCAATTCCAATATCCCTCAGTCTCTTTGAGTAGAAGTTTGGGTGTTGTGCCAAGTGCAGCAATTAACACAAGAGCCGCTAGAGGAAGAGGCTAAGCCCATGACTCTCTGGGGTGATCAGATACCAGCGAGACTAATGTTACTGAGATTAGTCTTGAACAATAACAAATCGATGGCAGCAGGAAATTAGACAAGCTTAGGAAATGAATTCCAGAGGAGGGACATTGGTGGGGCGGAAAGGATTGGGTGTAGTGGTTAGTTGGTGGGGTGGCTTAGTGCAGGTGTGGATGATATGAGTCGGAGGAGGAGGAATGAGCGAATTAGAAGTGCTTAAGCAGACGTGACACTAAATTAGCCAGCTCCCAGGACTAGAGACCATAGTCATGGCGGCAGTAAAGAAAGACAAAGAAGACATAGTACATTTATCGACCAGAAGTTGGGAGAGTGCTAATGCCAATCATCCGAATAGCTTTTATTTGAGAGGAGAGGAATATGGTCCAGGAAATCTGTGTATTCCCAGATGTGTCAGCAGGATCCTATTGTAGACCTTATTTGAATTCT
The DNA here is from genome assembly GCF_046866305.1 of Octopus bimaculoides. NCBI lineage: Eukaryota > Metazoa > Mollusca > Cephalopoda > Octopoda > Octopodidae > Octopus > Octopus bimaculoides. The sequence goes on along the minus strand of NC_142947.1, from coordinate 35,341,288 downwards.
GTAGAGAGTTAATTGTTGTGAATCGAAGTATTTTCTGGCTCTGAAGAGAAAAGCCTGTTCGTTGAAGCATCTATGGCTATGTCGGGACTGAGAGTTCGCGAAGAGAAATGATCAGTGGTGGTGAGTCCTGGTATTTGAAGCTACCAGGAGGGTTTCTAGTTGGGTGACTTTGTGTTATGAAAGAGGGATAAGATAGGCAAGACCCCATTGTAAAACGTTTTTGAGGTTTCTGTTCATGGAGTCAGTAAAGGCTTACCATAAGCTGTCCAGATTGTAAGTGGATCTCGTTTGGATGTGGAGGACTAGTGAGGAGCAGTCTGCCCTAAAACAAGCGTTTGAGGGCAGACTGCTCAGGACAAGTAACCTTCTTGGTTTGAATTGACCGGAAGTACTTTCACATATGACATGTATGTTGAAGTACTAAAGATGAATTTGGCTGAGTGGAAAGGGATAGTTTTGAAGTAGGTTTACAAAGGGCGTGTGCTGCATGAAATTTGGTGCAATGTTGGCAGCAAATAGCTACGGAAGCAGGAGAACTTGCTCAAAGAATAATCATATGCCGAGAAACGCACCAAGCTGGTTTCGGCTAATTTGGTAGAGAAATCCTTTTGATATGGGTTACTTGTTAATTTGGTCGTCAAAGAAGCTAAGTTATATAAACCATTAAATCATTTTACGAATGAAAAGAGGTTCATGGTGACGGCAGTGGGAATAAAACATTCCAACTATGAGGAGAATTTCATTTTCTTTTATATAACAGAAGACGGCGGCTGTGGCGAAGGTGGAGGAGGCGGCAGCGATATCGCTTTTATCTTTTAATCTTTAATATTGCATTGTGGCCTTTTGTTGGTTCTTACTATTTTGTTTGCTTCAGGGTGTTTTTGAATGACGTGTATTTTGAGTGTGATTGTGTGTTCATGTGACTGGATGTGTGCGTATGTGTATTCAGAAAGATACGAGAAAAGAAAGAGAGAGACAGACACAGAAAAAGAGAGAGAGAAACATACTGTGAAAAGAAACATACTGTGAAAAGAAACATACTGTGAAAGGTAAAGTGGCAAACAACTTGGCAAAGAAGTCTCGGAAATAGAAATGAAACGGAAAGAAAGAAAGAAATATTGAGAGAGGGAGACAGAAAGGGAGAGAGAGGAAGAGATATTTATGAGAAATTCGAAGACGAAGAGAGAAGAAAACTACCATACATTGATAGAGATAAACAGTCTAACATTGAGATGGAGGTGGGGTGTAATAGAGAGTAGTCATGGGCAACCTGCGGCCAGCCTAGCGAAAAATTTACCTTGAAATTGTTTGTGTGGCCCGCGTCTCCAAAAACGGTGGACCAAAAAAAGTAGGCTCAAAGATAGGAGGGTTAGGGAAAGTACAATGTAAAAAAAATGAAAAAAAAGACGTAGGAGTGGCTGTGCGTTCCCAGAGAATATTACCCCAGCGGCGCTAGTGTTGGTATATTCGTGAATAAGTCACCAACCGAAATAAGTGGATCTATTGTTGAGGAAAATACTATTTACTTGTTTAAGCGTTGTACTGGATAAATTGCAAAAATAACTAACAATTCAAATACTAAGAAATAAGCATACTCAATTTAATTTATACCAAATGATTCAGGAAAATGAATGGGTTATTTCCCTTGGCTGTTTAAAATCGGAACGAATGGGTTATTTCCCTTGACTGTTAAAATGAAATTGATAAGGATCCCTTCTAGGGGCCCTATTATCGATTTCTTTTCAAATATCTGAGTATGCCATGAGGTTTCCAGACATGAGTTCTACTCGCGTGTCAAGTTTCATCAAAGTCGATAAAACGATGTAGGAGAATTTAACTAACAACTCCGCAAACACACCCACAGACAGAATTTCCCACACATGTACTAGATATACATGTGGAGGAGCAATGACACAGTGGTTAGGGAAGCGGACTCACGGTTTCGATTCCCAGACCGGGCGTTGTGAGTGTTTATTGAGCGAAAACACCTAAAGCTCCACGAGGCTCCGGCAGAAAGTGGTGGCTAACCCTCCTGTACACTTTCACCACGACTTTCTCTCATTCTTTCTTCCTGTTTCTGTTGTACTTGTATTTCAAAGGGCCAGCCTTGTCACACTCTGTATCATGTTGAATCTCCCCGAGAACTACGTTAAGGGTACACGTGTCTGTGGAGTGCTCAGCCACTTGCACGTTAATTTCATGAGCAGGCTGTTCCGTTGATTGGATCAACTGGAACTCTCGTCATCGTAACCGACAGAAAGAGAGAGATAAATAGAGAGAGAGAGGTGACAAACACTAAAGTAGCGGAGGAAGGGAGTAAAATGCAAGACATACGAAACATAAAATGTCAGCCATAAAACACGAAACTTTATTACCAAATTTAATTAGTTTCGTAATTGTGAACGCTACCAACTATTAACATATTAAAAGACAATTATGAAGTGCTGTTATTTCTTTTGAACAGCAAATTCATTGTCACTACTGCTTGCTTACACCATACATTAAGAAAAACTTAATACTTGTCCTTGGCACTCTATATTGTTTTTTATTTTTTTTCGCTTATTGTCTCCGTAACTATAATTGTTACTGTTGTAGTTGTTGCTAGGTTAGTGCTGATCGAGCAGACAGACCTAGGATCATAAACATTCCAGCAGTGACTCCCCCACCCCACCGTGTGTGCAGGGGAATTCAGTACATCATTACGCAAATGTGTCCCCACCCCTTTTTTATAAAACCATTTTTAAGACTGTAAGGATGTGATTTGAAAGAGATTCGGCTGTCTTTTTTCTTTGGGGATACCATACACACAAATATATATACATTTTATATATATATATATATATATATATATATATATATATAGGGACAACTGACGAAGGGTCATACTCTTTATGTTGCATGTCTCGTTTCTTTGTTTTTTTCGTTGTTCGCAAAGAAGTTCGTTTTCTATGTCTTGGTTTTTATGTTTTCGTTTCTCATTGAGTTCAGCGTTTTTTTGATACCCTGTACCCATACATGCATGTATATATACATATGTAGGTATGTACATATATGTATGGATATATGCACATATTTATATATTATCATTATCATTATTATTATATATATATATACACGTACATATACATACACTTTCATAGCTCGCTTTATAAACCACGTGATTTCAGGTTCAGCCGCACTGCGCGACATTTTGAGTTTTGTCTTCTATAGCCTAGAACACCTTGTAAGTGAATTTTGTAGATGGAAACTGTGGAAGGCCATTATATATATATATATATATATATATATATATATATATATATATATATATATATATATATATACGGGACGGAGTGGTGTCTCTACGTCACATACTCCCAACACTTGACAGCTGGTGTTGGTTTGTTGACGACGTCCGATAACTTAGCGCTTCGGTAAAAAGATACCGACAGCATAAGTACCAGACTAAGAAACAATAGGTACTGGGATCGATTTTTTCCGATTAAAACCCCTCAAGGCGGTGATCCAGCATGGCCACAGTCCAATGACTAAAACACGCATACAATAAAAGACATACATGCATGCAACTAAATATTCACAACACATATACACACACATGCATAAATATAATATACATGTATACTATGACACACAAGGGTGTGTGGTGTGTGTGAGTGAGACTTTGTACTTTAACATTGACATATGGAGTAAGTACAACTGAAACGGCAAGATTAATGTCACGCTCGTAAATAAATGCCGCATGTTTTAACTGCCATTATATTTAATGTGTTTATAAATAATAGAGAAATTGCAGTAAGAAGTGCTGTGGTTTAATCCTTCGTCAGCCTTCGTAGAACAACAGATAGGCAGGCTTATGATCAAAAGCGTTCTAAACTATCATACCGTCATTTTGTTTCTTTTCGCTTTGCTTAGGATATAAAGTCTCCCTGCCGATATTACACAATGTGCACTTCCTGTTTCATTTTTGTTATTTTTGGAAGGTACGGTCGTAATGTAAGGGAAGTTAAGTTGCTTCCCCCCCACCCCCTAGGTCTGACAGACGACCACGTTACAGGTTTGCGTGTTGTGTTGATGGTAGTGGTCACGGTTTCTGACCTCAGGCTAGTAATAATCGAGCAAATCCTATGATCAAAAGATGTCCAAATCGTGACCTCAGCAGTCATGGGTAAACTGCGGCCCGCTGGATTTTCTGAATGGCACGCCTAACGATGAGCCGTGTCTCATGTGACCCGCTTCTCAAAAAAGGTTGCTCGTGTCTACACTACAAAGCCGAACGAATCCTCTTGTAAAAGCGCAGAATATGATTCGAGTTATTTAAGGGAAACTTGGCCCTTATTTCTAGCGGGTCAAGTATATTCAGAAAGTACAACCTGAATAATAATACAGTTAAGAGTTTTCAATTCAGTTGTTCTCGTGTTCATTCCTCACCTTTTATTTATTTATATTTTTAGAGAGTATTTTGAACTTATGAGCAGTGAATGAGATCGCGAAGTAGAATGAAAAATGTCAAATTGTTACGATAACTCCTGTACATTGGAATTCAATGTATCTGTGCGTCCAGTTTGCCAAATATCTTTTATCTTTCACTTGTTTCAGTCATTGGACTGCAGCCATGCTGGGATACCGCTTGGAAATATTTAATTGAACAAACCGACCCAAGTACATTTTTTTTGAAGTTTGATATTCTATTAACCACGCTTACCGAACTGCTAAGTTACGGGGCTGTAAACAAACGCCGGCTGTCACACAGGGGAGGAGGAACAACCACAAAGACATAGATACATATATATATATATATATATCGTAATTACACACACATATATATAAGACGGGCTTCCACAAAGTTTCTTTATACCAAATTCAGTTAAAAGGAATTAGCCGTCCCAGGGCTATGGCAAAAGGTGCCGCACAGTGAGATTGAGCCTAAAAATACGTGGTCGCAAAATGAGCTTCTTAACCACACAGCAATGTCTGCGTAAATACATTTTTTTTTAAATGGCTGGTGCCAAAAACATGGCTAAAAACAACACGTCACCTATCTATGATGAGGTACTACATAACCATTTCACCATCGTAGTCATCAGTAATAATTTTGTAAAAAAAAAAAAAAAATCATCGTGTGTTCCAAACCATCTCATGAGCGAATTACCTGCGAGGAATGTTGACTCACATCCATTTCATGTTACGGAAACAAAACATGTTACCGTATTATTCGATAATGTGTGTGTGTGTGTGTGTGTGTGTGTGTGTGCGTGTGCGTGCTATCAGTCACGTAACTACCCACGTGCT
>NC_142947.1:35313499-35333499 GCF_046866305.1 Octopus bimaculoides | reverse complement strand
TTTTCTCGTCTGTAAATAAGTAACTCTGCAATGGACTAGCGTCCCATTCAGGAGCTATTTTAAGATCTCGGTTACTTATAGGCCATGGAAAACAGGTAACCGACTCCTATAGCTTGAAATAATAACGTCCAGGTCTCACTTATTATCGGACAAAATACGACTATCATGTACCACACAGTCATGCCTTCACCTATTTGTCAAAATAAGATGAACACATAATATAGAGGAGACACACCAATCAGAAAATCCAAATGCACCCGGTGCGAAGACATGAAGTATACCCTCTGGTATTTGTTCCACTCCGCCTTGTCATCAGAAACGCCGTGAACTAATGAATGACTCGTTCGAAGTCTATAACCAAACGACAACTGATGTTCACAAATTGTATGAACGATAAATAAAATCTGTTACGACACATAAAATGAGAACAATAATAGGTAAATTTTCAGATTAACACCCGCACGATTTTCACTAGGGTGTTAGGGCTAGGGTTTTAGGGTTATGGTTAGAGTTTTAGGGTTAGGGTTACGGCTAGGGTTAAGGATGGAATTCCCTAACCCTAACCGTAACCCTAAAACCCTAGTGAAAATCGTGCGGGTGTTAATCTGAAAATTTACTCAATAATAATCCATTCTACTATAGGCACAAGGCCTGAAATTTTGGGGGAGGGGATGAGTCGATAACATCGACCTCAGTGCGTAACTGGCACTTAGTTTATCGACCCCGAAAGGATGAAAGGCAAAGTCAACCCCGGCGGAAGTTGAACTCAGAGCGTAACTACGGACGAAATGCCACTAAGCATTTTGCTCGGCGTGCTAACGATTCTGCCAGTTCGTTTGCCTTGATAATAATAATAACAATCCTTGCTACTAAAGCCACAAAGCCTGAAATTTGAGGGGAGGGGGGCCAGTCGATTACATCGACCCCAGTGTTTCACGGGCACTTAATTTATCGAATCCGAAAGGATGAATGGCAAAGTCGACCTCGGTGAAATTTGAACTCAGAATGTAAGGGCGGAGGAAATGCCGCAAAGCTCGGCGTGCTAATGATTCTTTTCTAGGAGTGGCTGTGTGGTAAGTAGCTCGCTTCCCGACCACATGTTTCCGGGTTCAGTCTCACTGCGTGGGACCTTGAGCAAGTGTCTCCTACTATAGCCTCGGGCCGACCAAAGCCTTGTCAGTGGATTTGGTAGACAGAAACTGAAAGAAGCCCGTCGTATATATGTATATATATATATATATATATATATATATATATATATATATATATATATATGCATGTGTGTATATGTTTGTGTGTCTGTGTTTGCCCCCCCCCCTATATCGCTTGACAACCGATGCTGGTGTGTTTACGCCCCCGTAACTTAGCGGTTCGGCAAAACAGACCGATAGAATAAGTACTAGGCTCCCAAAGAATAAGTCCTGGGGTCGATTTGCTCGACTAAAGGCGGTGCTCCAGCATGGCCACAGTCAAATGACTGAAACAAGTAAAAGAGTAAGGCGTCAAATTTGTGGGGAGGGGACCAGTGCATAACTGGTACTTAGTTTATCGAGCCCGAAATGGATGAAACGCAAAGTCGACCTCGGCGGAATTTGAACTCAGAACGTAGCGGCGAGCGAAATACCGCTAAGCATTTCGTCCAGCGTGTTAACGATTCTGCTAGCTCACCGCCTCGACAACGACAGCAACACAGACAGATACAGCTCGTATTCTTTGTTTCAGTGCAAAACGAGGGCAGTGTGACAATATGATACAATGTCAAAAACAGTACATTGTGTACGTAGTAAAGAGACAGTTAAATATAGACATATTAAAAGGAATGCTAAGATACAGAGAGAGAGGGACAGAAAAAGAGAGAGGAGAGGGAGGCAGTTGATAGACGGGAGAGCGACGTAGTGGTGGCGGTGGAGGACGGAGGCGGAGATAAGTATGTTTATGGGGAAGGGATGGGGGTGGGTGCACGTGTGACGAATGACGTAAAATAAGGCGATGACGTAAAATAAGGCATTACGAAAGTTATTTTTAATAAAAAAAAAAATTTTTATTTAGTCGAAGAATACACTTATTTCACACAGCAATATGTGGGAGTTTAAAACGTCATCGACTTCCCGACTTCCCGCCTTCCGTTAGAATTGTTGGACTTGTACTAAAAATAGAAAGGATTATAAATGTGTGTGTTTAATTATGCAAACAGGAAAAGACGACCTCGGCGGGATTTGAACTCAAGAAAGCGACGATCTGGCAGAATCGTCAGCACGCCGGCTGAAATGCTTAGCGGTGTTTCATCTGTCTTTACATTCTGAGTTCAAATTCCGCCGAAGTCGACTTTGCCTTTCATCCTTTCGGGGTCGACAAATCAAGTACCAGTTGCGTATTGGAGTCGATCTAATCGACTGGCTCCCTCTCCCAAAATTTCGGGCCTTGTGCCCAGAGTAAAAAGGAATTTGAACTTAAGAACGTAGAGTCGGGGGAAAATGCCGCAATGTATTTTGTCCGGCGCGCCAAAAGGCGGTACAACTAGCTGTGTTGTTGACAAGAGTTGTGCTAACTAATCGAAAGACATTGCACTCTATCTACCGATTAAGACATATAACTTTTGTTGAGTGGCTCAGTCCACTGGATCGTAAACAGGCTAACGCGATGTATAAAAATACCCCAGGCGCCAGGAGCGAGATCGCTGTGAAACTAATCGCTGTTTCGTTGGTTAAAATCTTAGTAAATTCAGGCTTGAGGTTGTGACAGACGTATTTAAATGGTATATCTCCTGTTCACTCCAAATTCTCTGTCCGCAACTTAAGCCGGAAGAAACGGGATTAATAAATGAACCCTCCCGTTGTTCCTCATCGTTCATTGGAACAAACATTCGACCAATCAACCGATCAGGCCATCTTTCAATCGATCGACGACCGATCAATCACTCGTATAATCAGACAACAGAAACAAATTGAGCATTAAATCAACCGTGGTGCTAAATCAATTATATCATTTCACAAAGAAAAACCTAACATATTTTTCAGAGAGAGAGAGAGAGGCAGACAGACAGACGGGTGATTGAGAAGTTAATTTTACAGTCACGTGGTGCTGGGTTCTTAATCAGTGCACACAACAGGGAGCAGTGCCTTCTATCGTAGTCGGGAGTTAACCAATGATTTGGTAAACAGAGAAAAATTGTACGAAAGCCCTCCATATCACAAACACACACAAACACTCCGTCGGTTACGACGACGAGTGTTCCAGTTGATCCAATCAACAGAACAGCCTGCTCGTGAAATTTACGGGCAAATGACTGAGAACTCCACAGACACGCGTAACCTTAACGTAGTTCTCAGGGAAATTAACTGTAACACAGCATGTGACAAGGCTAACCCTTTCAATCACAAGTACTACTCGTTTTTGCCAGCTGAGTGGACTGACTGCAGCAACGTGAAATAAAGTGTCTTACTCAAGGCAACAACGTGCACACCCTAACCACTAAGCCACGCATCTTCACAATATTTATAGATAGAATAAAAGAATACTCGGTGCATGTGTAGAACAGGGGTCCCCCAACCACCGGGCCGCACAGGGAGAGAAAAAAAAATTTAATTTTACCCTTATTTTATTGATTGTTACAGCCACGAGTGTTTTTGCATTATAAATGCATTATACAGGGTGTCCACAAAGTCTGGGTACATGGGGATTAACACACTTTTAAAACAAAACAATTTTGTTTAATTATAATGTTAATAAATAATATTTTCAAAATGATTTCCATCATTTTCAATGCATAACTTGATGTGCCTTGCAAAATTCAGGTGAACTCAATTAAATAGGTCTACCTTGCCATCAATTCCAGCACACTGACTGGTAATGCGTTCTCACGTGTGGTTTAAATCTGTAATCTTTATTGAGTAAACTTTCTCTTTCAACATACCCCAGAAAAAGAAGTCAAGGGGAGAAAGGTCTGGTGAACGAGGGGACCATTCCACATGATCCCTTCTTCCAATCCAGTGAGGAAAAGTGTCATTAAGCCAATCCCTAATAGTTGTGGCAAAATGGGCAGGGGCCCCATTCTGCTGAAGCCAATTTAGAAAAGTAAAGTATTTTTTTTTTAAATTTAAACAAAATTAAAAAAGGAAAATTATTATTTCTTATATTTAATTGTTTATGTTATGATTTTATTTACTCCATGTACCCAGACTTTGTTGACTCCCTGTATAATATATATGTAATAACTGAATTATATACACGGCACTCTAAGATAGTTTCTTATGCACGTGGTACCCCTGGCCCGTGGGAAAATCATCTTGTATAAAACCGGCCCGTGGTGCAAAAAATCTTTGGTGGGGCCGCTGGTGTAGAGTTTACATCAAGAATTAGTCGATGGTTAACTATTCTACTCAGAGTTTCGCGTATATAATAATGATTTCAAATTTTGGCACGAGGCCAGGAATTTCGAGGAGGGGGTAAGTCGGTTACATTGACCCTAGTGCTCAACTGGTACTTATCTTATCGACCCCTAAAGACAAGGTTGACTTCGGCGGAATTTGAATTCAGAACGTAATGACGGACGAATTGCCGCTAAGCATTTCGTCCGGCGTGCTGCTAATGATTCTGCTAGCTTGCTGCCTTAACAATAATAATAATGGTTTTAAATTTTGCCACAAGGCCAGGAATTTGGTGGGTGGGGGAAAGGGTGCTAGTCGGTTATACCGACAGGTACTTATTTTATCGACCCCGAAAGAATGAAAGGCAAAGTAGACCTCGGCGAAAATTGAACTCAGAATGCAATGACGGGCGAAACACCGCTAAGCACATCGTCCAGCGTGCTAACGATTCTGCCAGCGCGTCGCCTTTTTTTCGCATTCACCGATGCAAATTCGTGCGCATGCGCACGTTATGTTTTCCAACGTAACGTCGCATCTTGCCGTGTCAAAACCATAACTTTACAGTACGACAGAATTTTTTTAAAAAATTAGATCGATAAAATACGTACTGGATTTGATATCGAGTAGTACGGAAGCTGAAAGTAAGGAGGTATCCAGCATGGCGGCCGTAGTCTAATAAACTAAAAATAGTAAAAGAAAGAAAAGCGTGCCCGCACACACACACAAAATAAAGTACAGTCAAGTCGACATTATGCTTCATAACGAAAAAAAAAAAAAATGCCATCCTTCAGTATATCAGAAGCAGGGTTACTGACTTGGAGGATTACGCTACACTTCAGAACTGCACGCTACGATTTCACCAAACCGAAAGTTGAACTACTTAACGCCTCTTGCTTCTTTCTTTCTTTCTTTTTTTTTTCACCCTACACCACTTTTTTTTTTTACCTCTCTCAATCATTGCAAGTGGGATACAACACCCAGATGGGTTCAGTCGAACAACAAATCGACCCCCGCTTTATCGATGCTTTACCGAGCCGCTAGATTACGGGGGTCGGAAACAAACGAACACCAATTGTCAAGGGGTGAAGGAGAGGGACAAACACTAATACATGCGCACACGCACACACACACACACACATATATATATATATATATATATATATATATATATATATATATATATATATATATATATATATATATATATATAATATTGAGCTACATATATAAACAGCTAGGCACAATGTAGTGACGATTAAATATATATACATATACATACATATATATATATATATATATATATATATATATATATATATATATATATATATATATATATATATGTGTGTGTGTGTGTGTGTGTGTGTGTGTGTGTGTGTGTGTGTGTGTGTGTGTGTGTATATATATATATTACTCTTTTATTTTTTTTGTTTGTTCCAGTCATTTGACTGCAGACATGCTGGAGCACCGCCTTTAGTCGAACAAATAGACCCCGTGACTTATTCCTTGTAAGCCTAGTACTTATTCTACCGGTGTCTTTTGCCGAACCGCTAAGTTACAGGGACATAAACACACCTACAACGGTTGTCAAGCGGTGGCGGGGGAAAACACTGACACACAAACACACATTATATATATATATATATGTATATATATATATTAGTGGGGTGACAAGTTCAAAACAAGCAATGTCCGGCTACTTAGAGATATGTCCCAGAGTGAATAAAAATCGGACGCGTGGATGTGAGGTAAGAAGCTTGCTTCCCATCTACATGGTTCAGTTTCACTGTGTGGCACGTTGGGAAATAGTCTTGAATTCTATAGCCCCGACCCGACCAAAGCCTTGTGGGTGGATTTGGGAGACGGAAACTGAAAGAAGCCCTCCTTGACGCTAGGGAAAAGTGGAAAAGTCTTTGACGTTTCGAGCCGACGCTCTTCGATAGAAAGGAATGAGAGAAAGAGAGAGAGAGAGAGAAAGAGAGAGAGAGAGAGAGAGAAGGAGAGAGAGAGAGAGAAATGTGTCGGAGATTAACGGTTTCACATTGTACGAGTGTGCGTTTATCCTTCATCACCGCTTCACAACCGGTATTATTATGTTTACATAACAGCGGTTCGACAAAACAGACCGATAGAAATAAGTACCAGGGTTAAAAAACGTGTGGTCGATTCATTCAAATTTCTTCAAGGCGGTGCCACAGCATGGCCGTAGTCAAATGACTGAAACAACTAAAAGATAACGATTAACGATTAAACGTTTTACACGCGCGCGCACAAACACACATATATATCCATATATACACACATATATCCATATACACGCACACACAAGTTGTAACGTACTACCAGAATTTTAATTTGATAGTGAGAAACAACTGGATGTTGTAACTAAGGGCTATTTTCTCATACAATCGCTTATTTTTAGCAAAAGGTCTGTCCTCCTGTTTTTAAAACCGATCTAGCAACCTTCCTTGTCATACATTCCTTTCTATTTAAGATTATTAAAAAAACAGACACTTGTTACCCCTTCATTTACGTCTCCCATATTTTAACGAAACCTTCCAACTTATTTTTGTCCCAACATGAGTTATGTCTCTTCTCAGCTACCTCTCTAACATCATTCGATGATACACGTACGGAATATGAGAAGAATGCTTTTTAAGGGCGATATATTTTAACGCTTACACCGAGTAAATAACTATCACACCTCTAATTTCTTAATTCCTTAGACCCCCCCCCTTTTTTTTCCTAGCACCCACCCCTCTCTATCTATCTATCTATCTATCTGTACAGATAGATAGACAGATAGATAGATAAGCTTCTTAAGGCACACCAACATAATCTTTCGTTTGTTTACATTTCCAACCGGTGCATAAAGACGCTGGTTTTCTCTCCACCCACCCACCAAATTCTAGTGACCATCCTTGTTTATTCATCGCTGTCAAATATCTAACCCAACCCAGATACTCCAATTGTTTTATATATAAAAAAAAAAGAGAAATAAATAAATAATCCACACATACTGCATGCACGAGCCAAACTGGAAACCCACACAGTCGGCAATCCCAGCTCACAAAATAGTAAAATGGAAAGAAAAAAGAAAAAACAAAAACAAAAAAAAACAGCCCACACAAATGCCACACACATCAGCCAACGTGAAGTCGACCTTCTACTTACTTAGCTGCACGACTTGCTAGAAACTGCAGCTAAATCACCCTCCGATCACACAGTCATATTAAAACAAAAAAATAAAAGTACACATTTTCGACAATTTTGTGCTCCTTGCTGATGAAATTAATCTTACAATCGTACTTGTTACAGATCCCTTTCTGTTTAAGAATATTAAAAAGAAAAAAAGTTACAGACACTTTACGCATTCCATATTTTAACAAAACAGTTCAAAGTAGTGATGTAGCATAGCCACAGTTTCAGTGGTTGAAACAAGTGAAAGGAAATTGGCTAAGTCCAGTAAAAGTCACAAAGTGCTCGCGATTAAGACGCTTTTGGTAATGTCTGCTCGAAATGGGCCAGGATTCCTAACCAACAACCCAACATAGGAATATCTCGAATATATACATTCGGTAAAAGAGAGGGGGAAATAGTAGATGCGGTAAAGCGTTGAACAATTCAGCTCGACGTTCTAAGTTCGATTTCTGCCATAGGTCGATCGACTTTTATTAACATCCATTCTACTGACAAAAGAAAGGGAAGTTGTCGATGAAATTGGTACCTGTGGTAGATATACTAGGAAGATTCTTTCGGCTAGCTACAAATTTGCAATCTTGTGTTTATGTAAGGAAACTGATAATCCAACGAATCAAAATTGATTTTAAATAAATATAAGATCCATTGTATGTAATATACCTAGCTGTTCACTGGACAACAAGGGTTATCAGGAACAAAGTTGTGACATTCGGTGACAACTAACGGATTTGAATTTCTAACCAGTATAAAATTTATAATACTAAGGCTAAAAAATCCTATTGAATATCTTACTATATTAACAACAGCAGTAAATTAGATTACACACACACACACACATATATATATATATAATGTGTTGTGTGTGTACCTTTCATATTTTACTTGTTTCAGTCATTAGACTGCAGCCATGCTGAGACAGCATATTGAAAAAATTTTTAGTCGAATGAATGAACCCCAGTATTTATACATATTTTTGAAAGCATTGTAATTATTCTATCGGGCTCTTTTACCGAACAGTTAAGTTACGGGGATGTAAACACACAAACACCGATTTTCAAACTGTGGTGGGTGACAAACAACCATCACTACACAAACACACACACACACACAAACACAAACACATATGCATAAATACGACGGGCTTCTTTCAGTTTCCGCCTACCAAATCCACTCACAACTCGGCTCGAGGCTACAGTAGAAGACACTCACTGAAGGTGGCATGCAGTGGTTGGGAAACAAACTTTTTATCACACAGCCACGCCTGCGCCTAGCTGATACTAATATATTCGTGAAGTATTTCTCGTTATTAATATATTTATCCTACGCTACACAAGAGTACCGCTTACATAACAATCCCATAACACTCAGGTTCGGAATAGTATACGGTAACCAGCAACAAGTAACATAGGAGCTTTTATGAGCGCACTACCATTTGCCATATGCAAAATACAGATATACATATAGATTATTAAGGTGGCTTTTTCGCAATTTACAACCAAAAAGCATAAGTGTAGTCGTCAGTAAGGTGACTAAAAGACCAGTACTGGTAGTCAACACCAGTCTTAGTGAGAAATAAGAGTCAGAACAACTCTTCGCCACGAGAAGCACTTATCTAATTAATCACTGACAATGGAGACTAGATCCCTACCGCAAGCGAGACAATATATATATCTGTAAAAATATGTGACACTTATTCGGTAGCCATGGTAAAACTCAGAGTTTCGGATGCCGGGGTGGGAACCCACGCCAACATCTCTTCAGTTATCCGGCCATTGGCGTGGGTTCCCACCCAGGCATCCGAAACTCTGAGTTTTACCATGGCTACCGAATAAGTGTCACATATTATTTACGGATAAATTCCTCTATTTACATAATATCGAGGTCACTTTCTTTCTTTTGTTGTCCTTTCCATCAATATATATATATATATATATATATATATATATATATATATATATATATATATATATAATCTTCTACTTGTTTCAATCATTAGACTGCGGCCATGCAGGGGCACTGCCTTGATGAAATTTTAGTCGAATGTATCAACCGAGGTACTTATTTTTAAAGCCTGATACTTATTCTATGGGTATCTTTTGTCGAACCGCTAAGTTACGGGGACGTAAACACACCAGCACCGGTTGTCAAACGGTGGAGGATGGAGCAAGCGCAGATACACACACATACACATATGTATTTATATACATATATATAAATACGACGGGCTTCTTTCAGTTTCCGTCTACCAAATCCATTCACAAGGCTTTGGTCGGCCCGGAGCTATAGTAGAGGAGACTTTCCCAGGTATAAGTTAGCCCTCTCCTGAGCGCTAGGGCTCATCAGGCCGGCTACCTGGTTTCCATGGAGAACACGTGATCGAGGCCCTAACATTTCCTCTGAACGAGCTGCCGGTTTGTCACAGAGCTACTCATTAAAGCTGAGTAGACTGGAGCAACGTGAAATAAAGTGTTTTACTCAAGAACACAATGCATTGACCGGTCTAGGAATTGAAACCACAATCTTACGATCGCAACTACAACATTAAGCCTAACGCTTTCACTGCATACACCTACATACATACATACATACATACATATGGAAACTGTGCGGAAGCCCTTAGTATATGTCGCATATATGTGTGTGAGTCTTTATATTTGTGTCTCTCCCTCCGCGGCTTGACAATGTAGGTTTGTTTACATCCCCGTAACTTAGCGGCTCGATAAAAGATACCGATAGAATAAGTACAAGATTTAATTTTTAAAAAAGGATTGGGGTCGATCCGTTCGACTAAAACCCTGGGAGGTGGAGTCCAATAGTTGAAACAAGACATACAGACACACACACAGACTTATGTAGGTCAGTACTTCTAAATAAACATACATCTATATGATCTTTTTTAATAGTTCACTAATTAACTGGTAAAGAAAAATCAATTTTTTTTTATAAACAAACGAATTCAGTGGGGGGTTTTTTTGTTTTGTTTTTTGCTTTTTTTTTTCGAACGGTAATAAAATTTGAAAAACAAGGATCAACAGAAATGTAATAAAGATTAATTTCTGGAAGTAAAAGCTCTTGCTTAGAATTGAATCCATTCTGAAATTCCTTAGACCAATGGTTATCCACCCCGGTGTCTATATAGTCCCTGAAGGTCCATATAAGATTTTGCAGGATCCACCCAAACGAAGTAGTAAATTGAGAATACATAATGGTATTTTAAGGACGCCACAAAAATTTTTGCTTTAAATGTATTGCAAGAAACAGCTAGGTTTCTTTCGCTAACATTTTACATAGTTCAACCTATGCAAGTAAATGTGTGAAAAGCAAAATAGGGATTTTGAAAGAAGTTTCTATAAAACTAGGTTTTAAACATCGAATGGCTATATGGTCCATCATAACCAAATAATAATCAAAGGGGCCCATAGATGAAAAATGATTGAGAACCCCTGTCTTTGTTTTTGCAATTTAGTGAGACTTTGTGTTAGTGTATACGTATATCTATTGATATACGTATGTGCATGACATATATCAATAGATATAGTAAAGAAAAGGGAAGCACTTCTGCAAATCCCGGCTATCAACTGAATATTTGTAGATATATTTATCTTAAGAAGAAAACTATATTTTTAAGTTGAAATTCCTACTTAAGTGTATGTGTGTATAGATATAGATAAATAGATATTTCCTCTTTCTCTCTCTCATATATATATATATATATATATATATATATATATATATATATATATATATATATATATATATATATATATTTATATATATATATATATATATATATATATATATATACATATATATATATATATATACACGCACACACTATATATATATTACTTCTTTCGGTCATTTGACTGCGGCTATGCTGGGAAAACACCATGAAGAGCTTCTTTTTTTGTCGAATGAATCTTCCCCAGTACTTTTTTGACGAGATTGGTACTATTTTATCGGTCTCTTTTGTCGAACTGCTAGGTTACAGGGACGTCAACACACTAACACCGGTTGTCAAGCGGTGGTGGGGACAGACACACACACACACACACACATATATATATATATCCGTATTCCCGAGCGTCATACTAATATATACTTTTGTTATTTACACCACCTGTCCTCGTCTGTTGTTATTTTTTGTATATTCTCCCATATATATATATATATATATATATATATATATACACGACGGGCCTCTTTTTCAATTTCCATCTACCAAATCCACTCACAAGGATTTGGTCGGCCCGAGGTTATAGCAGAAGACATTTGCCTAAGGTGCCACGCAGTGGGACTGAACCTGGAACCACAATTTTGTAAACTTTATAAACCGTGATATTTCAAGTATTGAGAGTATTATGTGTTTCTGATAAGACTTTATGGAAGGTCTTCTCAAAAAACAACAGTTAAGTTTTCAGGCTGGATTCTCAAGCGTGACTAACCGAAACAACGGATACTATCCAACCATCTCATTCTTGACCTACCCTCAGGTCTACTGTCGGTCGGCTCGGCGTGAAGAATCCGTCTTGTGATTCTTTCCCACGACATTCTAATCACATGTCCGTAGAACCGGAGCTTCTCAATGCGGAGAAGTAGCGGTTCGAGTTTTCGAGTTTCCCGAAATAAACGTTTAACAAATTTCTGCGTGAGGTAAGCAATTTATGGCGATCCTTTGGTGCTGATCTCCTGAGTATCGGTCAGTTTGAGGAAACGACATCACTCACCCTCTTTTTCAGCTTGGTCTCTTTATCTGTTATGAGGGACGGTTGGTTGTATGGGTGAATGACGTCATCTACCAATACCGAAGGATTGCCTAACTTATATCTGTGGGTTTCTTTTGTAGATATTCGTTTTCTGTTTATCCTTTTACTTGTTTCAGTCATTTGACTGCGGCCATGCTGAAGCACCGCCTTGAGGGGTTTTTTAGTCGAACACATCGACCCCAGGACTTATTAAACCTAGTCCCTGTTCTATCAGTCTCTTATGCTGAACCGCTAAGTCACGGGGTCATAAACACACCAACACCGGTTGTCAAGCGGTGATGGGGGACACAGACACAAAGACACACACACATAGATATATACATACACACACACATATATATATATATATATATACTAGACGGGTTTCTTTCAGTTTCCGTCTACCAAATCCACTCACGAGGCTTTGGTCGGCCCGAGGCTATAACAGAAGACACTTACTCAAGGTACCACGCAGTAGGAGTGAACCCGGAACCATGTAGTTGGGAAGCAAGCGTCTTACCACACCCACCGGAGGGGTTTTTAGAGACTACGTCAGAGAGCAGTCTCAAACTGTAATCTGGGGGAAAGGTTACCCGCATCAGTGTCTACACACTGTGTTTGATGGTATAAAAGATGCACAGGCATTTCAGATGCACTCCGAATTCAGTAAAATCTGCCAAAAAATCAAACCCTGCCGTCTTCAAAAACAATCTTATAATTAATACACATAAGATGATGTAGTCTTACATAAAAATGTGCCTTTTTACAAAAAGGCTGAGACTCATCATCAATTTAAACCTCTTTGATCGTAGATCTGATCTGTTACTGCTGACCCGGGACGCGAAATTTTTTTCCCACGAGAGTTCCGGACCCCAGTAACGAACTCATTGGCATGCAGCCAATCAGAGCTCACCTTGACCGTGTTGTCAAGTTAACAAAGGTTCGTATTCAAAATGGCAACCTTCGATTGCCATGCGAATCTTGTATTGTGATCTCGTTCAGATGCCAGTATCATCGATATTGAACGCATACGCTGGTTAGCGGTAAGTTTGAATTGCCGAAAATCTCTAGTCAGTATGGAAACAATTGGTGTGCAACCAGCTGCAACATCCAGGTAAAGGATGGTTGATGGTGCCAGAAACTGCATTGGTGCTGGCAGACCGTTGAAGGATTGCTTGAAAAGTCTGAAAGGAAAGGTGCCATTCAGCTCTCAGATTATGCCTAGACGCAAAGCCCATTATAACATTCGTAAATGTGTTTAAAAACAACCAATCTCTTAGTAAAACACACTCTACCAAAAGACGAAGAAGTCGACCGATTGCCAAGTTATGCCTGATTTTAGGAGACAAGTAATTAGATAGATTTGCATCTTTACTTATTATCGGATTTTGTTAAGGCGCTATATGGTAAAGATATGGATGGGGAAAATGTGGATAGAGAATGATGTGCTAGCAGCCCTCTCCCTTTACTGATTTACAAAGTAAACAATACAAATAACTACGCAGAGGCAGCCATGGTTGAAACAAAAACAAGAACAGGCATTATTAAAAGAGAAAAGAAGCATGGTCATTCTTTATCCAAGTGACCTCATCTTATCGCCCATCACCCATCAGTTATGCGCTCATAAATTAGTTTGATAGTTGAGCCCTGGTTGGCTGTATGCAAATGAGTTCATAACTGGGGTCTGGAACTCTCGTGGGAAAAAAAATTCGCACGTTGGACTAAACAAGAAGCAGTGGACGCGTACACTTCAGTACACAAACACTCAAAACAAAAC
Source organism: Octopus bimaculoides (assembly GCF_046866305.1). NCBI lineage: Eukaryota > Metazoa > Mollusca > Cephalopoda > Octopoda > Octopodidae > Octopus > Octopus bimaculoides. The sequence continues at coordinate 35,319,409 of NC_142947.1, read as the reverse complement.
CAGGCGTACCAACTCAAACGTATAAACACACACTCGCAGAGCAGTAAAAGATAACAGCTAAACCTCCCTCAAATCATTCTCTAAGTCTGGAAAATGTTTTTGTATTGAAGTGCAAGGTCAACAATTTCAATTGGGGGTAGAATTAGTTGATTACATCGATTTCTACTTTATTTTATCAACCCCGAAATTGACCGTGAACTGGATTTGAACGTAAAACAAATTTTCCGACGCTCTAACGATTCTGTCAGCTCATCGCTTTACGCTACGTCTGAAAATACGACGGGAGGGATGGTTACGACTGGAACGCATTCGGTTATAAATATATACATAGAACACTGCTTGTCCACTGGCTGGCTTCGGGTTAAATAAACAACAACAAGCAGTTTGTTTTACAAGAATCATCAGTAAACAGAACGCAAACAGCCTTAGCAACAAACGGAGAAAGTCACGCAAAACAAACAAAACGTTGAAAGTTTTCTCATCAAACATCATAAATGGCGACCGGCGCTTCGGCAAGACAGACAGACAGACAGACAGACAAACATACACACAGCTACAGACATTTAAAAACAAACAAACATACAAGATTCACGCAAAAACGACGAGCCATAGGCGTCTCTATCAACTAAATTAAACCTCTCCACAAATCGAACCCTATTGTTTCAAAATGAAGAGGGAGAAAATATTGACTTTGGGTAATGAACGAATTCTTAAACGTACTCGTAAAAAGCATACTACAGATGGTTGGCGGGGCAAATGGGGAATCGCTCGTTGATCACTGTTACAATGCTTTTTTTTTATTATAAAAGTTTGCTAGACCTAGATAAAAGAGTTGGCCTGATGCTTATAAACAAGACAAAAAGTTTACAACTACTTCCTTTTTAGATTTTACACGCTATTATTTTCTTCCGCCGATCACACTTCCTCTTTCTTTCTTTCTAAACTGCATACCTATACACATTCATTACAGTCATTTGACTGCGGCCGTGCTGGGGCAGCGCCATGAGGGGTTTTTAGTCGAAAAAAAAAATCGACCCACCGCTTATATTTTTTAAGCCTTAATACTTATTCTATCGGTCTCTTTTCCCGAACCACTAAGTTACGAGCAAGTAAACACACCATCGGTTATCAAGCGGTGATAGGAGGCAAACAGACACAAAAACACTCAGATACATACATACATACACACACACACACTCACACATATATATATATGTGTGTGTGTGTATACACGCGACGTGCTTCTTTCAATTTCCGTCTACCAAATCCATCCACCCACAAAGCTTTGGTCGGCTCGAAGCTACAGTAGAAGACACTTGCCCAAGGTGGGACTGAACCCGGAACCATGTGGTTGGGAAGCAAGCTTGCGTGTGTATAAGCCGTACTATTTTATACTTGACTTTAAATAAAAGAAATAAAAAAAAATTGGGGTGACTCGAACAAGGGGCAAAGCTATGAAGGGAAAAAAAATTTGTACCAAGATTCTGTACAAAATTAGGGCTGCAATGTATACACGACTAAACACGATAAATATATACATACCTATGTTATTTTCCCTCTTGACTTACGAATAAAAACGTGTCTAAATGCATGTACGAAAATATATATAATACCTAAACAAGTGTTTATCAAGGCGGTGCTCCAGTATATCCGCAATCAAATGATTAAAACAGGTAAAAAGACTAAAAAGTGAATACACACACATACATTATATATATATATAACGGGCTATTCCATCACTAACGTTTGGCTTGCAATATACGTCATATATTAAATGTCATATATAAGTAAAACTATTGGTGTGTCTTGACAGCCAAGAACGTGGAAGTCTGTGTACACACACACACACAGACAGGGATAGGGGTTAACAGATAGACAAACTCAAGATTTACAGCAACAAAAAATAGAATTTAACAAAATACACCCAACCATATTTCTATATCCAGGGTGGACAAAAAGTTGGATGTTGAACTATATAATAAAAAAAAAGCGATACAAGTGTGTATGTGTGTTTGTTAAATAGTGGAGTAAAGGGCATGCACTGAGTTGGTCGGTGCCAAATTTATTTTGTCTTTTAAGTCTTTTTCTCTTTTTTTTTTTTGTACAAGAAAGTCCAGACATGACTATAGTGACACATGGCTGATGCGAAAGAGAAAGAGTGAGGGCGGAGAGAAGTATAGTGAAAAGTGTGTGGGGAAACGAAGAGAGGGAGAGAAAGAGAGAGGTTACTGTGCAAAAGGATAGAGAGAAAGTGAACGAGTGAGACAGTTACGAATGGAGATAGTGACAGACAGATAGAGACATAGTGAAAGAGTGAGTCAGAAGAGAAAGATGCATGTATGTGTGTGAATATGCATATACATATGTGTGTGTGTATGTGCGTAGTTGTAGTGAGGAGAATAGAGAGAGAGATAAACAGCGGAATAGTGTGAGTGAAAAAGAGAGGATAAGGGGAGTAAGAAGAGGAGAAAAACCAAGAAAACAAGGTCAGCTGATAGGAGGGAAAGCTAGGAGGAGGAGGAGAGGAGGGTTTGTAACTTGCTGGGGGGAGGGGAAGGAGGCGAGAATGGGATGGGAGACGCACGGTTGTTTTTTTTATTATTTTCATTCTTCTATTTGTTTTATATATTTGTTATTTTTTTTGGTCGGGTTAGAGGTAAGTTTCTGTAACCAAGAGGGAGGAGGAGAAAGAGTAAAATAATAGATGTAGCGATGATAGTAGTGGTGGTGGTGATGATGATGTTGGTGGTACGAGAGAGGGTTCGTGGGACTGTCGATTTGGGAGTAATCATTACAACGAAAAGTGGTGCCTGCTCTAGTGACTGTGGTGGCGGCGGCGGCGGTGGTGGTGGTGATGGTAGCGATAGTACAAACGTGGTGATGGATGGATGGATGGATAGTGGTTGGAGGGGAGAGAGGAGGAGGAGGAGCAGCGCCGAGTGGAAGAGGGAGGGAGGGAGGGGGGGGACAAATGAGTTGTAGTAAGTAGTAGTAGTAAGTTTTTATTTATTTTTTTTTCCCTCTAGATTGGGATAACCTTTTCTGTTCTTTTTTGGTTTATTTATTGTTTTTTTTTTACAGTGTGCGCACAGAAACCGAGAGGCTGCAAGAAGGAAAGGGAGGGGAAAAAACACCCCCCCCCGAAAAAAAGTGGGGGGAAGAACGAGGTGGGAAGTGCAGGAGAGAGAGAGAGAGAGAGGGGGAAGAAAGAAGAAAAAGACGACGGAGAGAAAGAAACAGAAGAATAGATAGAGATGTGTTGAAAAAACAAGTTGCCAGACACATATATGTACATATATATGTGTTTGTGTGTGCGCACGTATATATATATATATATATATATATAGATAAATAGATAGGGAGAGACAGACAGAGAGGGCAATACGACCTACATATGAAAAATTACCCAGGCACCTTTTAAGCAGAAGTGGAGTCGGGAGGTAAATAGCATCTTGGGAGTTTCCACCGTCTTAACGGTGAGCCTACACGTGTTTGAGCTTGTGTATAACACACACATATGCGAATGTATGCATACATATATATATATATGAGAGAAAGAGAGATCGTCAGAATAGCGTGTGTATGGATTGTCTTTCTATATAATGCACGAACTTTTATAGTAATTCACATAAACTTGCGTGTGTCTCCTACGTTAAAGAAAAGAAAATAACCGTCCGTTTCCACCGTACACACACATCAATATTTCATACGCTACTCAGTCATGAAAACTACCATACAGCAACAAAACTATTTCAATATGTATGAATATAATTATACACACACACACACACAGACACATTGACTAGACGCTTTTTTTATAAACTGAACTGAGTACGTAGCATACATTGAAGAGAAACTTTATAGATATCATCGATGTTTATTTGTGTACTCGTAATAAAAATACCCAAGCTACGTGTATAACGTATTTAAAGTACAGTTGTGATCATACACTTCTTTTTTTGTGTGTGTGTGTGTGTGTGTATATATATATATATATATATATATATATATATACTGTCTTCTATACATACCGATACTAAACGAATAAAATATGCTATCTAGGCTTATAGACTTTATATAATAACACACAAACGCATAAACAGTAAATGCCTGTATACATACCGTATATAATCGTTAAATATATATATATATATTGTTGTCAAAACGCACATACACTTACATATTATCGTGCCCAAAACTACACACAAATATACATACAGTTCATATACATACATTGGTATAGACTCTTTCTCTGTGTATATAAATATATATATATGTGTGTGTGTGTGTGTGTGTAATATGCATACATATTGTTGAAATTATATTTATTTACTGCCGTTTTTTTTTCCACACGCTCCTTCATAGTAACATTAGGTTCGAACCTTACCGTCTGTCCCCAACGTTTTTGTGAACCCTTCGGTGGTTAATAAAGAAAACACACGCATATATACATACATACACACAAACACACACACACACATATATATATATATATATGTGTGTGTGTGTACACATATGTAATTAATTTAATGATAGTTGCATTATATGTATATATATTATATATTAATTTAATGACAGCTACATACATTGGAGAATATGGGGCAGAAGTAAAATAGTAACCTCGAAGTAGTAGTAATAGTAGTTGTAGTAGTAAAAAGTAGCTAACAGCAGTAGTAATAGTGATAGTAGTATTAGCAATAGTAATAGTGGAGAACAAAAAGTTTGTTGTGAAAAACTTTTTATTAGTTTTTTTTCCTTTCAAGTGTTTATTGTTGCCTTGAAAAGTTACTGATAAAAGATGGCAAAGCAGTAGCGGAATAGTGGTGGAGGGAGGGCGGGAGGGAGGGGGTATAGGTGGACAAGAACGAAAAATTTAAAAAATATGATAGGGAAGGGGGAGAAAATAATGAGAATAATAATAATAATAATTAAATGAAAATAATAATAATAATTTGGAAAGATATAAGCCAAGATGGTGGTGGTGGAGGTGTATACAGTCGATTAAATCTACTAATTGCTTACTACTACTACTATTACTATAAATACTGCTGCTACTATTATTACTACTTCGACTAGTAGTAGTAGTAGTATTGTAGTAGTAGTAGTAGTAGTTAGTATCAAATGCAGGAGGAAAAACAAAAAAATAAAGTCAACTTCCCATCTGATGGCAAAAGTTTGAAGTTTTTACTTATATCCCATCCCCTTCCTCGGTCATCTCTAATCGAGCAGGATTAGTCGTTCCAGCCATGACCATCATGATTTGTTTTGTTTGTATTTGAGTATCAGTGTATGTAGTATATACAACGGTAAATGTAGTAAGTGTTCATTTGAGAGAAAGAGAGAGTAAGTGAGAAAGAGTTTGACTGCTATCTCTAGCAGATCTAGCGATCCTGTGACGCTTCTCTTTATTGGCTCTGAAAACAAATAATAATAATAATAATAACGGTTTCAAATTTTGACACATAGCCAGCAATTTTTGAGGAGAGAGGGAAGTCGATTACATCGACTTCAGCACATGACTGGTACCTATTTTATCGATCTCGATGCTGTCAGGCATTTTGTCCGGCACGCTAACGATTTGAATCGTTTCTAACATAGGCAGAAGGTTTGAAATTTATGAATTCAAAGGATAATCGATTACATCGATCCCAGAGTTTTGGTTGGTACTTAATTTTACTTGCCCCTCCAAGCCCGATGGATGAAAAAACAAGAACGATCTCAGCGGTATTTGAACTCAAAACATAATGTAAAAAAGCCGGAAAATAATAATAACTGTTTCAAATAATTTGGGCATAGGGCCCAATAATTTTAGTATTAAATGGGATTAGTCGAAACCATGGACCCTCGGAATTGACTTGTATACTTTATTTTATCGACCACCAAAATGATGAAAGGCTAAGTGGACCCCGA
>NC_142947.1:35268499-35308499 GCF_046866305.1 Octopus bimaculoides | reverse complement strand
TCGACGCCGGGACTTATTCTTTGTAAGCCTAGCACTTATTCTATCGTTCTCTTTTGCCGAACCGCTAAGTTACGGGTAAATGAACACACCAACATCAATTGTCAAGCGATAGTGGAGGAGAAACACAGACACAAAGGCATACACACAAGTGTGTGGGGGGGGGGGGGGGGTACATTTTCAGATTAACACCCGCACGATTTTCACTAGGGTGTTAGGGTTAGGGTTTAGGATTACGGTTAGGGTTAGGGCTACGGTTAGGGTTAGGGACGGAATTCCCTAACTCTAACCCTAAAACTAGCCCTAAAACCCTAACCCTGACCCTAAAACCCTAACCCTAACACCCTAGTGAAAATCGTGCGGGTGTTAATCTGTAAATTTACCAAAGGGATTATGTGTGTGTGTAGGTTGAAAAGGAACACACGAGTTGATATGTCTAAGGAAAATAAGGCAAGGTAGAAAATGCTAAAATAATTTTATCACGACGAATATTTTAGTACTGGTTTCAGTCATTGTAACTTTTTCAACTTAGAGTAAAGCATGAAAAACAATTCAATTGTGAAAAAATTAAATGAAACATTTTTTAAAACAATATATTTCCATAGTTTTCAAATGCAAGGGACATTTTCCTTTTTTCTGCCTGTCTCTGTCTCTCTTTATTACCGTACAAAAAAAATTGGCGAAGGTGCCATGCAGTGGGACTGAACCTGGAACTATGTGGTTGGGAAGCAAGCTCATATATACACAATGATACGTACACTATTATGCATGTATACTACTCAGTACACGTAACTATAACCGAAGAATTCATTTCATTATCGTATGATTCCGAATTCGATTCCAAGGCATGACACTTCGGAAAACTGTCTTCTGTTATCTCAGGTAGACTCAGAGAACTTAAATGGAATTTACTAGAAGCAACGTGTAAAAGTTACGCAGTGTGCATATACACACACATAATTATATGTATATATATATATATATATATATATATATATATATATATATATATATATAAACAGCACGGAATTTTATCAGTGAACACTTAGCGGTTTCAAAGCGACGAAAATATTTTGACAAATTAAATTTAAGTGTTGAAGTGAATTTAAGGGTTTTTATGTATTTTTAAATGGTTTATAAACACCTTCCACGCTGCAATTGTTTATGTTTCAACACACGATCTCAGATCAGGTCACTTGCTATGCAAGTACATCTCCGTAATATGTATGTATGTATGTATGTATGTATGTATGTATGTATGTATGTGTATAACAGGAGCACTCAGAGAGCGCAAACCTTCGCCAAAGCAACATCAACGATTTGTTGGAGATTATTTTTTTAAATGAGAATATCTGAAATAAACTCGACTGCTCTCACAAACGAGAATACGAAAATTGAACCCGACCGCTCTCAAATACGAAATTTAAAAAAAACGGAAGAATAATCCAGATTCCTTATCCGGTACCTGATTGATCAGAATGGTAGACATTAAAGTTTCATCCGAATCCATCCAGCAGTTCTTGAGATATCTTGTCTACGGACAAACAAACAAACACGACTGAAAACAATACCTCCACCTTCGCTAAGGCGGAAGTAATAATATTTTATAATCTTAAAGCTTATAAGCGATCACCGTGCAATGACTAAAGAACGAAGATAGATAGATAGATATATAGAACCACTGAGAACGAAAGGCCCCTAGTTCTCGTTAGATCTTGCTTCTAAGAGAAGGTAAACTCTTATAAAAACAACACCTGAAGTGCAGTTGTTTCCTGGTCGTCTCAGCCTCTGTTGTGTCACTGGTTTATAGACGATTGCGTTGAGACGTGGGTTCAGTGCTGTACAACTCTTTATCCACTCAAAACGAACTCATGCACAGGAATCTCTTGGATTCTCGAAACATTTTCATGAACTTACTGAGTTTAGGAAGTGCTCTTACTCGGTCACGAGTTGACTCCCACCATGTGCGTGTGTGTTGTGTGTGTGTGTACAGAGAGGAAGACAGACAAACAGAGATAGACAGAGAGACAGACAGACAGATAGATAGAGAGAGACAGAGAGAGAGAGATACGGAGAAAGACAGAAAAGTAAGAGTGCAGGTTGTTATGAACGAAGTTTCTTGGATCGATTTTAAAACTTGTTAACCTCGCTGTCATATAATGCAATAATGCGGTGATTGATTTTTTGGGGAAATCTATCACATAACAAACGACACTATTGGTCACAAATTGTGGCATATATCAATATATGTGTGTGTGTTTCTTTTATCTTTTACTTGTTTCAATCATTAGACTGCGGCCATGCTGTCGCACCACCTTGACGAATTGACTCCAGTACTTTTAAGTATTTTTTAAGCCTGATACGGTGATGGAGACAGGGACAATCACAGACACAACGACAAATAGACATAGACATATATACATATGTATGCAATGGGCTTCTTTCAGTTTCCGTCAACTAAATCTATTCACAAGGCTTTGTTCAGTCTGACGTTATATAGTAGAAGACACTTGCTTAAGATGCCGTGCAATGGGACTAAACCTGCAATGGTAGAAAGTAAGATTATTACATTTGTGTGTATATATATGTATATATATATATCCACACTATGCCTGCATGAAGCCACTACAAATACGTTGTGGAATAGAAAATTTATCTACTGTCATGTAAAAATTCAGAATTATCGGAGTAATGGGCATTCAAAACAGTATGTATGTATGTATGTATGTATGTATAGAAATGTATGAATGGAGTCTTTAAGGTTTAAGATTCAAATTAAGGAAGTGCAATAATAATGTTTAGCAGTTCAAAAATGTGAGTAGTGAAATGCAGAATTAGGTCGGCTGATCGTGAGAATCAAATATTGATCGCTTCGCTAAAAACTGCAGGTGGTATGGGTTATTACTCTTCGGTTGTTTAAATAAAATATTAGTAATATGTAATAGATAGAAGGATCCATTGGAGGGGCCCTATTATCGATTGTTTTTCAACTATCTAAGTATGTCACGAGGTTTCCAGACATGAGTTTTACTCATGAGTCTTAGTACTTAGTTTTAAGTTGGGTACTTATTCGAACGGCCCCTTTCGGCGGAGCTACTTAATTCCGGGAATGTAAACGAATCAATACCGGTTGTAAAGTAGAGAGAATGAAACGCAAACACAAAGACGCGCGCACGCACACACACGAAGCCCTTCCACACACTTTGGTCAAAAGTAGATCAACCAGGAAATTGAATAAACATAGTCGTACCTATGTCCGTGTATTTGCACGTGCGCACCCAGACTCACGCACACACACACACACACATGTGCACACACTAGGTAAAGAAACACTTGTACACCAAAGAGTACATCATATTTACTATTAGCAATGCATTTTTTTTTCATCCGTGTTAAACAAATGTTTGTATAAATTATGAATTTTATGGAGCTATGACCTGAGTTAATATAGCGAAAGAATAAACAGAAAGAGAAAACTTCCGATACACAACATAAAAAATAAATTTGCGTGAACCTATCTCATAGCAAGTCTAGTAAGTCTTCAAATAAGGAATGCCGTTCAGACAATAGTATTTCTCATAAGCTAGTGTAAAAACAGACTCCTTCTATGAAATGCAGTATAGGCTTATCAGTAATGTAGGTGTTGAGTATAAAACATCCTGGAACGAAACAATGCAGTGAAAAACAAAAACAGGATCTTTTCAATCTCACTCACAGATATTTTAATTAATTTTTTTTATCTAAACACTTTGAAACTTCGGATATTGGCTGAATGTGTCACGTAGAACACGGTTCACTCTTAACGTTTTTGACAAGATTTTGTATTTTATAAGTTATTTCGTGTTAAAAGTTGTATTCGGGTAATTTTAACCAATCAATGACGTGTATTCAGCTGAAGAAAGTTATTGCTGTTTGCGAAAGTAATCAAAGAGAAACAACTTCCGGATCACCGGGTCAAGAAAGAGAGGGGGAGAGGGGGGGAGAAAAGTATAAACGATAAGAAAGGTGGGTGAGAAAAACAGAAAGTTCTTTTATAGGGAATAAGTGAGAAAAACAAAAAGTTCTTTTATGGGGTATGCATACGTGTGTGTGGGTGCGTGTGTATTTTTTTCTATCTTATCCAATGTGTCCTTTCGTTTATATAAGGCTAGCGTGTGATATTGAGAGAGATTTGGCTATTATTTCCAACAGGTCAAGCAACTATACAGATTATCACACTTCTTCACACACACACACACACATACATGCTTACATGCACAAATACTTATCAGTTAACTCGTTCAGTGATTGCGCCTGATTCTTTTAACGTGACAAATCGTAGAGAGAGAGAGACCGGAGAGAAAGGGGTGTGTTGACGATCTGAACGACAGCTTATATAAACTTACCAGCCCCCTACCACTGCATATTAATATATTAAATATCAAACCCTCTCCTTTTCCTTGCTTCCATTCGGGGTTTTATCAGCTTTACGTATGAATGTGTGTGTGTGTGTATGTGTGTGTGTGTATGTGTGTGTGTGCGCATGTGTGCTTGTGTTTGTTCCCCACCATCGCTTGACAACCGGTGTTGGTGCGTTTACGGCCACATAACTTAGCGGTTCCACGAATTAGATCGGTAGAATAAGTACCAGGCTTAAAGGAAAAGAAAAAAAAGTACTGGGGTCGACTAGACTTCTTCAAGGCTGTGCCCCATTATGGCCACTGTCTAATGACTGTAACTACACACGTGCTGTTGGCGATTTCTTTTCCTTCTTTGGACTTTTCCCTTTCTCCTTTCCGACGAAGAGCGATGCTCGAAACATTAAACTCTCCTTTCATCGAGCGTCAAGCTAATATTCTTTTTGTGCACGTCCTCACGTTCGTTGTTTTCCTTTTTTTTTTTTTGAATTGACTATATATATATATATATATATATATATATATATATATATATAGGCCTCGCCAAGCACAGACAAACATTTTTCGTCCCGTTTCCTTCCAGTTCGTTGCTTCACAGCGTTCAGTATACACATATTTTTTCACGTCTGGCTGTATAGCCTTTTCTATTTGTTTTCACTGTTTCGTTTTCCTGTCTTGTTTTCTGTCCGCCACTACATTCCTCCATGGTACAAATTTAATTTGCGGTCCGTGGGAAGAGCCATTCTAACGATGCGTCCTGCCCTAACTCTTCGAAACGCTTAGTTTTAGAATGGTGGCAGCTGATGAAGGAAATGTTCTCTATGTGGCCTGTGTGTTTTCTGTACTCTGTTTATCATTTTGTCCACGTTTTTTTTGCAACGTCCTGTACCCAGATACGCATCTATATATACATGTAGATGTAGGTATGTACATACATGTACGTATATATGCGTATACTCATTTATTATTTGTATTATATATATATATATATATATATACGACGGGCTTCTTTCAGTTTCCGTCTACCAAATCCACTCACAAGGCTTTGGTCGGCCCGAGGTTATAGCAGAAAACACTTGCCCAAGGTGGTGTGTGTGTGTGTAAAAATATGTGAGACTTATTCGGTAGCCATGATAAAACTCCGAGTTTCGGATGCCGGGTAGGGAATCCACGCCAACATCTCTTCAGTTATCCGGCCATTGAAAATTTCCTGTTAAATTATGTATATAGATAGATAGATAGATAGATAGATACACACACACAGTTAAATAACAAATGCTGAAAAAACTTAGGCAGACACAAATACAATCACAGATGCACTAAACATACATACACACACACGCACGCACTCTCTCTCTTTCCACATACAAACATACACACTTTGACACATATAGGCAATCTCACCCGGGTGCAGTCTACCTCACACACACAGACTATGAAGTAGGCACACCAACATTGCCAAACTGTCACACACGCACGCACACACCGCACGCTCTAGTGATAACTATATTGTTAGTGATAATTGTATTGTTGATAGTAAATAGATTGCACAAGTTTGTAGTAGTTTTCAACAGTGAGAACAGCGGCAGTCGCAGCAGTAGTAGTGGTGGTGGTGGTGGTGGTCGTGGTAGTGGCGGCGGTGGCGGCAATAGTTGACGTAATTGTAGCAGCTTTTGTTTAGGTCAGTCTTGATCGAGCAAGATTCGTGATCAAAGGCATTCCAGCCATTCGTGACCATCCCGTATTTTTTTTCTGCTTTTGTGTTTATGTGTGTGTGTGTGTACGTGTGTGTGTGTGTGTACGTGTGTGTGTGTGTGTGTGTGGACGTGTGTGTGTGTGTGTGTGTGTGTGTGTGTGGACGTGTGTGTGGACGTGTGTGTGGACGTGTGTGTATGTGTGTGTGTGTGTGTACGTGTGTGTGTGTGTGTGTGTGTGTGTATGTCAACGTGCTGGGGAAACACGAGGCTACATTATGTGTCTCTCTGAAGATGGGCAGGATGCGATACGGGCGAGCGAATAGACAAGTAGTTTAACTGCTATTTCTAGCAGACCGGGTAACCGTGTAGACCAGTCATGGACAAACTGCAGCTCGCGGGACTTTTCTGAATGGCATAGCTATCTTTTTATTTCTAATCTTTTACTATTTTCATTCAGGAGACTGCGGTCATGCTGGGGCACCACCTTGAATAATTTTAGTAGACCCCAGTCCTCAACGAAAAATTGCCTCGAATAGTTTTTAGTGGTGCGACCCGCCTGATGAAGAACCTTGTCTCGTGCAGTCCGCGGTAAATCTTTGGTATTAGTAGACATCATTCAATCACACATCCTTCCGTCATAAGATAAAGAGGTTAGGCTAAAGAAGAGGGTGAATGATGCCGTCTTCTCACACCGACACACTGTAGGCCGATACCGAAAGATCGTCCGGCCCATTACTCGAAAAAGGTGGCCGATGCCTGACATAAAACGTTTCGTCGTTGGTTCGTGTCTTCGTCTTAAGTTGAATATCACGACGGAGGAGAAGGAGAAAGAAGTGGGGATGGAAACATAGACAGAGACAAGCAATCAAACAGGCAGACCACCTGACAGACAGACAGACAGAGGCAAAGAAAGAGAAAGAGAGAGAGAGAGAGAACCGACTACACTGGATCATTATTATGCAGTGACTGTCGATGTTGTTTTATACTGTTTAATCCAATGTTTGAAGCAGTCCGATGATGATCAAAGGAGTTCAAGCCGTGGCACACCTCGCCTTTCTTTCTTTGTGTATGTGTGTGTGTTTTGTTTGGGAAGATGACAAAGTGTGATGTGTGGGAGATTTAGCTGTTATTACTAGCAGATCAAGCGACTGCGTCAGAAGCTTTCCCACTCCCAACGTCCTTGACTCGCGGTGACAGCTGTTGTCGTTGGTGCTGCTACTGCTGCTACTGCTACTACTACTACTACTAATTGTAGTGGTGGCGGTAGTGGTGACAGTAGTAGTAGTAGTAGTAGTAGTAGTAGTAGTAGTAGTAGTATGGTAATGACCACGACGACGACAATGGTAATGACGATGATGATGATATTGATGGTGATGATGATGATGATGACGATGCAGTAGTAGTAGTGACGGTGGTGGTGAAGGAGGCGGGGGATGTGGTGTCGATGATGAAAAGGATCGTTGTTTAGCCCCAGTTGACCAAAGCGCTCCAGCCGCAATCATCCTATCTTATTTTCTTCAATGTGTTCTATCCTCTTTTCATTTCGTTTCTTTTTTTCTTTTTTTTCTAAAAATGCGACTGCTATTTCTAGCAGGTTAAGCAACAAAGTAGTAGCGCAGTCATGGGCAAACTGCGGCCCGCAGGACTTTCTGAATGACACACCAAACGAAAAATTACCTTGAATATTTTTTTTTTAGCAGTTGTGACCTGCCTAGAAATGAGTCATGTCTCATGCAGCCCACCTCTCGAAAAATGTTGCCCATTCTTGATGTGGAGTGAGGACGACCGTAATTAAAAGAAGAAAAAAACAACACAAAACTCAATTAACAAGCTAATTAATTAGTACACAAGCAATTCATTTTCTTATTACAAAGATGAAGAGGGGGAAAGAGATGGAAAATTTGACCGTGATGTGATGCTTATGCCTTTCACAACGGCATTAGCAACGTTGAGTGAAGTTGAATCGAGAATTTCTGAATTGTATCTGGAATCGAAACCGAACCGCGGATTCCATAGGCTAGGAGTTTACCGACCCATTTCGTTTAATACTCATTCCAACGGCTCTTGTCTCTAAGTATCACGAAATCACTGATATCTCGAGTCAACGGATCTTTTTAAAATTCTTCCAACCACTTGAAGTGTATCAAATTTTCGTCAGACTTTTCTTTCTTTTTTTTTTCTTCTTTCTTTTTTGCTTTTTAAATTTTCCACACTGGTGTAGTTTTGCATACTGATGACGAAAATCATGATTATGTTTTTTTTTTTTAGTTTTTTTTTAGAAATTAATAATAATAATAAAAAAGTTATAAACATTTAAAATTATTTAATTTTAGCCGATCGGAAGCCTCCGTTACCAACCTAGCGGAAATCGCACCTGTGTGTCTCCATGGGAATAGCATAAACACAACGAAGACAACCACATCCATAAACCTCGACACCCCCAATCCCCCCAGTATTTTTTCCTTAAAGGCCTGGTGCTTATTCTGTCGGATCCTTTTACTGAACTGCTAAGTTACGGAGACGTAAAAACATCAACACCGGTTGTCAAGAGATGGTAGAGGATAAACACACATGCCCGCACGCGTATGCACATATATATATACTAAAAATAATAGCTAAATCTCACTCACATTCAAGGCCATATTAAAGCCGACAGACGTCCTTAACACGGCGCCTTCATCACAACCGATTCAATTGTCTAAAGCAGAGTTTCTCACAGTGGGTGCGAAGAATCCTAGGATTCCGTGAACAAATCCTGGAGTTTCGCAAGATATTATGTCTTTCAATAGCTATGTAGTTAAGAAGTTCACTTTACAACCAGATGGTTTCGGGTTCAGTCTCACTGCGAGGTCTCTTGGGTGAATATCTACTACTATAGACCCGGGCCAACCAAAAGCCTTGTGAGTGAATTTGATAGACGGAAAGTGTGTAAATCCCGTCGTGCATAAATATATGTAGGTGCGCGCGCGCGCATTTTTGTGTTTCTGTTTGATACACTCCTCACTATTTAACAACCAGTGTTGGTTTGTTTATGTTCCCTGTAACTTAGCGGTTCGGCAAAAGAAATGATAGAATAAGTACCAGACTTAGTCCCCACCAAAGATATATATATATATATATATATATATATATATATATATATATATGTATATATATAAGTTCAAAAAAGAAAAACGACAAAAAAACAACAACGCGAGGACGTGATACAGATTGTGTTACTGGACGCTCGGGAAAGGAAAGAAAGAGAATTTGACGTTTCGAGCGGAGCTCTTCATCGGAAACATAGGAAAGTCCAAAGAAGGGAAGACGGAGGAAGAAAAAATCGCCAAGGGCCAATCTGTCTGACTAAAACCCTTCAAGTCAGTGCCCCAGCATGGCCGCACTCCATTGACCGAAGCAAGTAAACGATGAAAGATTTAGGATAATTATGTCAGCAGAAAAATAATTCAAATTTGCAACGCATTTTGTTAGGGCCCTGGTTCAGCTATAGCATTTGCACCATGGTAAACGTGAACCCAGAAAAAAAGAAAATCCTCAATGGTGACCCCCACCCCATCGCCCTTCCCCTGGTGTTCCACTAAGCCCTAAGCCCGTACTTCTTTTGCTTAATCGTTAATCTAAGCCAGAGTATCCTTGAAAAAGCAGAAACTACGTTCAATAATGTAATTCTTTGACGCACCGTGTTTGACAACAAAGGCAGGATGGCCACAGATTGACTGTCTTTCATAAACAATGATATTGATTTCTGTCAGTTACACATGTTATGTTTTACATAAAAGCAGAGGAAGTGGGGGTGGGATTACAGAATCGGTAGAGCAGCGGACAAGGTACTTTGTGCAAATTAGTGTTAAGCAATTTTTTTTAATGGTTTTAGTCATTTGACTGCGGCCATGCTGGGGCACTGCATTGAAGAATTTTAGTCGAATGACAATCGATCCAGTATTTTTCTTTAAAAGCCTGGTGCTTATTCTATCGGATCCTTTTGCTGAACTGCTAAGTTACAGAGACGTAAAAATATTAACACCTGTTGTCAAGCGGTGATAGGTGATAAACAGATACAGACACACAGACTCATACACACACACACACACACACATACATATAAACATATACGACGAGCTTCTTTCAATTTCCGTCAACTAGATCTATTCACAAGGCTTTGGTCAACCCCAGGCTACAGTAGAAGACACTTGTCCAAGTGCCATGTAGTGGGACTGAATCCGGAATCATATAGCCGGGAAGCAAACTTCTTACCACACAGCCACGCCTGCGCCACTAAATAAAAAAAAAAGGAAAGTTTACAACGCATTGTGTACCCTTAGGGGCCAGCTATCAGAGGAGAGATAATCCCGTCTATACTAAGTTCAAAATTTAAATGAGAGTCAATAAGTTGTGCAGAATAAACACATTTAATATTTCTTTTTCCTTTTCGGTCTGTCTTTACATTCTGAGTTCAAATTCCGCTGAGGTTGACTTTGCCTTTCATCCTTTTGGGGTCGATAAATTAAGTAACAATGAAACACTGGGGTCGATCTAATCGACTGGCCCCCTCCCCACAAAATTTCGGGCCTTGTGCCTAGAGTAGAAAAGAAAAGAATATTTCTTTTTCCTAGGATGGCGAGTTGTCAGAATCGTTAACACATCGGTAAAATGCTTAGCAGCATTTCGTCAGTGTAAAATGCTTAGCGGCATTTCATCAGTTCAAATTCTACCGAAGTCGACTCTGCCTTTCATACTTTTGAGATCGATAAAATAAGTACTACTTGGACACTGGGATCGATGTAACCCACTTAATCCCGGCCCCGAAATTGTTGGCTTTTGTGTCAAAACTCGAAAACAGAAATATTTTGGGGACGGCGAGCTGGCAGAATCGTTAGCACACAGGGCAAACCGCTTAGCGACATTTCATCCGTCTTCGTGTTCTGAGTTCAAATTCCGCTGATGTCGACTTTGCCTTTCATCCTCTTTCGAAAGATCGCTAAAACAAAAACCAATTGAACACTGGAGTCGATGTAATCGACATCACTCCTTCCCACAAAAAGACTGGCCTTGTGCCAAAATTCGAAACCAATGTCATTTTCCTACATATAAAGACCTTACACTTTTTTTTATTTAGTATAATAATTATGGCGTCTGGTCCGGGGCGGGTGGTGGAAAATACCCTAGAAAAAGACATAAAAAGGTGGTGGATTGTCGTGACATAGAGTGTCGCCTGGGAAAGCCCTTGAGTTTTCCGCTCCTCCTTCGTACCCGGGACCCCAAACTTATACAGGCTTATAAAGAAGATCCAAGAGCGTTGACCCCATAAAGGCATCACTCGGAGCGGACCGTAACTCCTTCGATCACCCCTCGAAGTTACGCTGGTGATTTGGCAGAATCGCTAGAGCGTTAGGTGAAATGCTTCGTGGAATATGCTTTAGTTCGTTACATTCCAAGTTCGAATCCTGCCAAAGTCATTTTCGAATTTCATCTTCCCAGGGTCGATGCAACTAACTAACTAACCCCTCTTCGAAAATCTTTGGCTTCGTGCCTACGTAAGAAATTATGTTGTTTTTTTCTTTTTTTTTTTGCACTTATGTTTTAAGTCATGTGAAGGCGCATGGCTTAGTGGTTAGAGTATTCGGCTCACGATCGTAAGGTCCAGGGTTCGATTCACGGTGACGTCTTACGTCCTTGAGCAAGGCACTTTATCTCTCGTTGCTGCAGTCCACTCAGCTGACAAAAATGAGTTGTACCTGTATTTCAAAGGGCCAACCTTGTCACACTCTGTGTCACGCAGAACCGATTAAATTGAAACTTCTCCCAGTTCCTTAGAACCATGTTTATAATATATTTGATCGACTCTGATTAAAAAAAAAAAAAGCGACGAAAGACAAAACTGGCTGTGGTGGGATCTGAACTCAGAACAAAACGCAAGACACATTAACGCGACATTTACCATTTCTGGTTCCTCCGCTTCTCTATTAGTAATCACTTTTTGAAGTGTGTACCTAATATGTAAACATTGTAACATTTTTTTTTCTACAAATAATCTCAAATTTAGCTTCGCTGTACAAATACTTTTGCAACAGAAATAACATACGTGAATAGCAAAAATAAATCTGTCTAACTTTTACTTTTCATGTCAGTGTCTTAATCCTGTAAATAGCCTATTAAATAACTAATGTGTTTTTGTAACTGATAGTAAATTATATAAACATATTTATAGTTGATAATGCACTATCCAAAAATTTATTAGGCTGTCCGTAAATACATTTAAAAACCAATTTAATCAGCATCCACATTCTTTCAGAAATCCGGGAAAAAATTAGGATACAAATTTATCAAAACATATGGTCTTTGATAAATAACACTGTTAAGGATAGTTAGGGGTATACTACATGCCAAATCTTACCAAATAAAGTGACGATGGTTGTGACCTTTGCATCAGAGAAAATGAATAAATATACTGCTTTGTAAAGGTTATACATTGAACGACAAACATTCAGAATTGATATATCTTTTGCCGTCATAAATCAAAATATTTGTTAAAATATTTTGAATTATCTAATGGCTAAAGACCAAATAGATGCGTAACACAATCATTCACATTTAAAAAAAAAAAATCAAAACATTTCTCCAATTAACGTGAATATAAAATTCGTTAGTTTGTCATCATATATCAAAAAAGGCAAGCAAACAAACGACTGACAATAAACGTTCCGACTACATCAAAAAGTTTTGTATTGTAAGCGGTTATAGTCAACAATTGTGTTCGTTATACTCCTCACATAAATATAAAATTGACTTATTTATTACATTGTTTGGAAATCGGTTAAACGGGAAAGTAATAGCCGTAATCTTTGTAATGTCAGCTTTAAAATAAAATTTATAGCATACTCCCTTGTATCCCCTTATTAATGTCACCGAATTTATTTTTTTCACACAATTCTGTAACTCTTTCTTGGATGAACGTTCGTTCCTTTTTTCTCTTCTTTGTTTTTTCTTCTTTTTCTGATCAATTTATATATCAACTGTCCGTCACACCAGCTAGTGTAATAAACTGCCTGGCTAAATGTTTCTATATTCTATTTCTCAGCAGCTAAAGAAGCATACGGTCGTCGAAACAACTACGATTAAATCCTAAACACAGCAAATTGAGCTTTAGGCCACACAATAGAAACAATGTAAAAGATGTACAACAGTTGTTGTTGTTGTTATTGCTGTTGTTTGTTGATATTTTAAATCTAGGTCAAGCCTGATCGAGAAAAACAAATAAAGACAGAATGCTGGCTTAGTGGTTAGGGGATTCGGCTCATAATCGTCAGGTCTTCAGCTCGATTTCCGGCGACGCGTTGTGTCCTTGAGCAAGATACTTCATTTCATGCTGCTCCAGTCCACTCAGCTGGCAAAAATGAGTTGTATCTGTATTTCAAAGGACCAGCCTTGTCATATTCTATGTCACGCTGAATCTCCCTGAGAACTACGTTAGAGGTAATTTATGCATGTCTGTGGAATGCTCAGCCACTTCAACGTTTATTTCGCGAGCAGGTTGTTTAATTAATAGTATCGAGTAGAATAACTCGTCGTCGTAACCGACGGAGTGCCAGTTAATGGGGGGACAAACAACTATATCTACTCCACCTTGTATGTTTCTCTCCCCCCCCCCTATTTCTCGGTATTGTCTCATTTTCTTTCTCTTTATCTGTCACTCTCGCAAGAACATTTACTCTAATTCACTTCTCTCTCACTTTCTCCCTCTTTCTTTCATGTGTGTGTGTGTGTGTGTGTGTGTGTGTGCGTGCGTGTGTGCACCTGTGTGTCTGTCTTTGTACTCCCAACCACTTGACAACTTGGTGTTGGTTTGTTTAGGTCCCCCTAACTTAGTGGTTCGACAAAAACGAAAACCCGCAGAATAAGTACCAAACTTAAAAAAGAAAATGCAAACGAAAGTCCTGGGTCGTATTTTTCGACTAAAACCCTTCAAGGCGGTGCCCCAGCATGGCCGCAATCTAATGACTAGAAACAAGTAAAAGATTAGAAGATAAACCATCAAACGAACAAACTAATGGCAGTTTCCACCTCCATCACCAATCGTTACAATATAAAGAGTTAATGACGGTCCTTGTGTGTGGTTGTCGGATAAGCCAGAAATGGCTGTTAAATTTCCCTTAAAAGCTATCCAAGCGATTTTGAAAATGACAGGGTGATTACAATTTTGTAGGACGTCTTTGATCACGGGTCGACTTAAATTAACTTAGATTATCTGACCGTGGGGAATCAACAAAATAGCTTGTGCGTTCTGAAGTACTAAGTGTTGTTGTTAGAGTCAAAGTTTGTGGGTGTGTGTGTGAGAGAGAGAGAGAGAGAGAGAGAGAGAGAGAGAGAGAGACAGACAGACAGACTATGTGAGTGAGTATGTGTAAGAGTGTGTGAGTGTGTGTATGAGAGAATGTTTGTGTGCGTGTGCGTGTATGTGGGGAAAGAGAGTGTGCCCATGTGCCCATGTGTGTGTACCTTTGTTCCTTTTGTATGCCATCATAGCTTTCTATCTATCTATCTATCCGTCTGTCTGATGCATGTATATATGTATGTATGTATGTATGTATGTCTCTAGATGCCTGTCTGTATGCGTGTGTGCAAGTGCGAATGGGAGAGAGTGTGAGCGCGTGTGTATGCGGATGTGCATCTCTATCTTTTTTTCTACGTCTTCATAACTTTGTATCTATCTATCTATCTGCGTATCAGGACAATTACCCCCTAGGACAATTGCCCCCCCCCCCATAGGACAATTCCCCCCGACGACAACTACCCCCTAGGACAATTACCCACCTTGGTTAATTACCCCCCACCTCCAATATATTAAGAAGTTTTAAATCATCTGTTGTCCTCGAGGGTAATTGTCTTTGGTGGAGTTGTTGTCTAGGGGGGGGGGATTAAATGTCCTAAGCTCGTCTGTCTGTCTGTCTATCAATCTATTTATCTATCTATCTATCTGCCTGCCTGTCGGTCAACCTACCTATCTCAGCCAATCTATCTATCTATCTATTGTTTATCTATCTATCTATTTATCTATCTATCTATCTATCTATTGTTTATCTATCTATCTATCTATCTATCTATCTATCTATCTAAGCATATCTATCTATCTATCTATCTATCTAGCCACCCTCTAACCGCCTGTATTCCTGTTTATCTCTATCTCTTTCGATACCATTCTCACCCAGCAAATTTTTTTCTTTAATTCTCCACTCTTTAAAGCAGTTTGCCTGAACTTTCATGTAATTTCCATCACTCATCATTGTGTGTGTGTGTGTGTGTGTGTGTGTGTGCGCGCGCGCGCGCGCACACGTTTCTCTAAATTCTATTTTCAGAAATATCAAAACTACAGTCAAAGAACTATTTTAGTTTCCCGGTTAATAAACTCTCTTATTTTAATATCCTCAGTTTTTATTTTTTTATTTTTCACATTCTTTTCCTTTCCTTCTTTCCATTTTTTTTTACATTGTATTTGTATTTATTTATTTATTTGTTATTTTATTGTTACTGCAGTTTAGTTTTTTAGAGTTATTATCATTCCTTGCCAGGTTTATAAAGCAGAACTGGCAGAAACGTTAGCGCGGTGGGCGAAATGCTTAGCGGTATTTCGTCTGCCGTTACGTCTCAGTTCAAATTCCGCCGAGGTCGACTTTGCCTTTCATCCTTTCGGGGTCGATAAATTAAGTACCAGTTACGCACTGGGTTCGATGTAATCGACTTAATCCCTTTGTCTGTCTCCTCTATGTTTAGCCTCTTGTGGGCAATAAAGAAATAAGAAATGTTAGCACGCCAAGCAAAACCTTCAATGGCGTTTCTTCTGGCTTTACAAGCTGGGTTCAAGTACCGCCGAAGTCGACTCTGCCCTCTGCTTTTCGTCCTTTCGGGGTCGATAAAATAAGCACCAGTTGACCACTGGGATCGATGTAATCGGCTTACGCCCCCCACCCCACACGAAATTGCTGGCCTTGTGCCAAAACTTGAAATCTGAGCTGCAGAATCGTTTGCATGCCGGGGAAAATGCTAAGAAGCATTTCTTCCGGTTTGAAGTTCTGAGTTCAAGTACCGTCGAGGTCGACTTGTGTTTCATCCTTCTGCGGTCGATAAAATAAGGCACCTGTCGAGCACTGGGGTCGACGTAATCGACTAGACCCCCTCGTGGGTCGATGAAATATGTACCAGTTACAAACTGGGTTTGATGTAATCGACTTACTTTCTCCCCCACAATTTCAAACCTTGTGCCTATAGTAGAAGGAAGGATTATTTTAAGGGTTGTAAGACAGCCAACTGGCGGAATCGTTAGCACATCGGACAAAATGCTTATTATGTAGTTTTTGACCACTTATTCTCACCTAGGGTCCACATGACCTTTCTGTGGGCCCATATAAAATTTTACTGCAATAAAAATTTTGTCCAATAAATTGGTTACACTTCTACAATGCACAAAAGATTCTAACAGTTGTTTAATAAAATTCCTAATAAATATTTGATTGCAAAAATATAACAGGTGTTTTTTTTTTAATAATCAAATGGGTATGAGGACCCACCTGAGTAAAATAGGAATCAAAGGGTCAATAGGTAAAACATCGTGTAGGCACAGCTGTGTGGCAAGAAGTTTGCTTCCCAACCACTTGGTTCCGGGTTCACTCCCACTGCCTGGTACCTTAGGTCAACTACAGACGTGTAAGTAGATTTGGTAGACGGAAACTGAAAGAAGCTCGTCGTGTATGTGTGTGTATATATATATATATATATATATATATATATATATATATATATATATATAGATAGATAGATAGATAGATAGATAGATAGATAGATAGATAGATAATGTAGTCAATTCAGATAAATAAACAGTGCAAATAAACGAATAAAAACGGACGACATAAGGACGCACATAAGAAATGTGTTAGCTTGACGCTCGGTGTATGGTGAGAGTTTAACGTTTCGAGCATAACTCTACGTCGGAAAGGGAAATTTAAAGAAAACAAAAGACGAAGAGAGGTGAAGGAACAACAAGCAGATATATTAGTTTAACGCTCGGGAAGAATGGAAAAGTCTTTAACGTTTCGAGCCTATGCTCTTCGACAGAAGGAATTGAGGGGGAAGAAAAAAAACGGAAAGCGAAAAAAATGTGTAGGGATTGACGGTTCGTGTGTGTGTGTGTGTGTGTGTGTTTGTCCCCATCACTAGTTAACAACCGGTGTTGGTGTCTTTATGTCCCCATAACTTATTTGTTCGGCAAAGTGAGACTGATAGAATAAGGACCAGGCTTTACAAAAAATAAGTACGGGGTCGATAAGTTCAACTAATATTCTTCAAGGCGGTGCCCCAGTCTGACCGCAGTCTAATGTCTGAAACAAGTAAAAGATAAACCACTGCTTTATTAGACACATGATGCGTGAAAAATATGCGAAACGGTCATGGTTAGAATCTCGTTGATCATAAGACCTCTGTTCAATATGGCTGACGTGACTTGAGAGAGGCGATGGGAGGGTAAGAACCACCGTTACCATCACCACTAATACCTCCAACGCCATCATCAAACCGCGACGACTTTTACCACAACGACGACCGCCACTAGCATCGTTGTCACTCTTACCAACCGGTGTCACCGCCACTAGCACCGCCGTCATGCGCTATCAAGAACAGGTGTCACCACCACCTCTATCATACCATGTACCAGCCTCACTTGTCACTGCCCCTACTACCAACACAGTCTGATCACGGCTGCCACCACTACCACCATCAGTGTAGCCGTCGCTGCTACTTCCCCACCTTGTCACCGCTACCACAAATAAAAGAAAACCCTCCTTGCTACCTCCGCTGTCACCACCACCATCATCAGCACCAAACGAATCGACGCACATCAGCACCACCACCACTAGACGCACTATCAGTATCACCTAACTTATCACTCCGGTCACCACTTCACCACCACTACCGACCACTGCCAACAGCTCCACCGCAACTGTCGCTATCTCTATAAACTAACACTATTTCTCTTTCTCTCGCCATTGGTCGCCACCATCGCCGCCGTCATCTTCGCCACATTTAACTACATTTTTTTTCTTACTATCTATTATTTGTAATGTCGCCCTTACAAACAAACTAGCTCAGCCGGTGTCAAGTACAGTTTATATATTCTTTTATCTGTTTCAGTCATTTGACTGCGGCCATGCTGGAGCACCGCCTTTAGTCTAACAAATTGACCCCAGGACTTATTCATTGTAAGCCTAGTACTTATTCTATCAGTATCTTTTGCCGAACTGCTATGTTACGGGGGACGTAAACACACCAACATTGGTTGTCAAGCGATGGTGGAGGGACAGACGCACAAACACACACACACTTACACACACATGGCTTCTTTCAGTTTCCGTCTCCCAAATCCACTCTCAAGGCTAGGTCGGCCCAAAGTGCCACGCAGTGGGACTGAACCCGGAACCAAGTGGTTGGTAAGCAAGTTACTTAGCCAGCCTTGTGAGTGGATTTGGTAGACAGAAATTGAAAGAAGCCCATCGTATATGTATGCATGCATGTATGTATGTATGTATGAATGTATGAATGTATCTTTGTGTCTGTTTGGCCCCACCTCCACTGCTTGACAACCGTTGTTGGTGTGTTTATGTCCCCGTACTTAACGGTTCGGCCAAAGAGCGATAAAATAAGTGTCAGGCTTAGAAAGAAGTACTCGGGTCGATATATTCGACTATAAATTCTTCAAGGCGGTGCCCCAGCGTGGCCGCAGTCTAATGACTGAAACAAGTAAAAGATATATATACGTGTGTGTACAAATACACATGCACACAGATATACGTTTGTGTGCGTGTGTGTACAGATACATTTGCGTACAAAGTTTTTAATTGTTTTATATTACAGGTCGTCATCGACTTACGACCGATCGACTTTACGACGATCGGCGCGCCAGCAACCGACAGCAATAAAAAATAGTCCAGTTGAAATTTAATGGGTTTAATTCCTTAGAAATTAACCCGTCAACGGATGACGTCACCTAACAAAGGCTAACCCTAAGTTTGGTTATTGATCGCCGTTGTGGTTATCCCAACTGTTGGATGAATATTCTGTCGCGGAGACATCGAGGTAACCTAGTATTTGTTTATAAGACGACTGCTGGAAACGCCGAAAGCTTTGAGTAACGCCAGGCTCGATAGAGTGCGACTGTTTCTTACACTACACAGTGTATTTCTTGTATTTGCATTCTCTGGTGCCTTTCTATGAACAAATAATACTGTTGTAGTATAGTACAGAATGGTGTGTGTGACTTTTACCTGAAAATATACCTTAAGAATGTAAAAATATGAAACAAAGCTATGTAGGCCTATAGCCCGACTTACGACCAAATCAACTTACGGCCAGTCACTCAGAACCAATGGTGGTTGTGAGTCTACGACGACTCAAACCCATCTGGGCAGGCAAGGCGATCTCCACCAAGACCAAAGTGCGCCTCTTCAACAGCACCGTCATACAATTGGCAATATACGCGGCGGAAACATGGAAGACATCAGCAAAGATCGTGCGAAGGCTCAATGTATTTCAGCTACGAAGCCCCCGGCAGATACTGCGAGTATATATTTCTTTATTGCTCACAGGGGTGGGGGGAACTAAACATGGAGGGGACAAACAAGGACAGATAAAGGGATTAAGTTGATTACATCGACCCCAGTGCGTAACTGGTACTTATTTAATCGACCCCGAAAGGATGCAAGGCAAAGTCGACCTCGGCGGAATTTGAACTGAGAACGTAAAGACGGACGAAATACCGCTAAGCATTTCGCCTGACATGCTAACGATTCTGCCAACTCGCCGCCTTTAATATACTGCGAATATCATACCAGAACCACATCACCAACGACGAGATACATCGCCGAACTGATACCCGTCCACTCACTCCAGCAGGTTGTTGTCACTGAGCGCCGCTTGCTATTTGCAGGCCATGTCCTCCGATTACCATCGTCGCAGCATGCGAAAACCGCCATTCTGTGGAAACCACCGCATGGCAAGAGGAAACAAGGGCGACCAAAAGCGACTTGGCGCCTCACCTTCATCGATGACCTCAAAGCCATTGACGTTTCATGGGATGAAGCTGAAATCGTCACGGCCGACCGACCACGTTGGAGAAGCCTTGCTGCCCAATACGCCATACGGCGCAGGAGGACCTAAGACTATGATATATATATATATATATAAATAAACATAACTTACAACTTCGTACGCAAACGTATTTCATCGGTGTTCGTTAAGTTGACAAAATATCGTTTGGAAAACCAACTACGTCCCCCCTCCTCCTTTCTCTTCTTCTTCCACAACTACGACGATCATTATCACCACCACAACCACCACTACTACCACCAACACCACCACAATCTCCGTCGTGAGTGATAAGGTAATAGAGGCGGCGGCGTCGGTGGTGGAATGCTGTCTGTTACTGAGATAAACGTTCCGATACTGATACGATTAAATAAATAAATTGGTTGGTTAATTAGTTTAAATAAAAGCCACAGTCGCGTTGCTGAATACTGGGTATTCGATTACAGCTCGCTTCTCATATTCCAAAAATATGTGAGAATTAGACATTGGTAAGTATGAAGGGTGGTGTCAACCGTTTTAGAGAGTGAGAGAGGGGAAGGAGAAGGCGAGGAAAAAGGGGTGGGAAAGGAGGGAGAGGGAGAGATTGTGAGGTGGGACAAAGAGGCGCAAGTAATCTTTTAAAAATAACTTGGAGTAAGGAGGAGGATATGCAGATGAGGAAGGGAGGGATAATGATATGAAAAGGGGAGGAGGAGGAGAAAGAGGGTGATGAAGAAATGAGAAGGAGGAGAAATATTTGATGACGATATGAGGAAGCGATGAAGACGATATGAAGAGGTGGAAGAGGAGATGACGAAATGAGGAGGAGGAAGAGGAGGTGATGACAATATGAGGAGAAAAAGAAGGCAAGGACGATATGAGGAGGAGGAGAAGGAAGAAGAGGTGATAATGAGTAGAGGAGGAAAAGATGGAGGTGATGACGATGAGGAGGTGGAAGAAGAGGAGGTAATGACAATATGAGGGGAAGGAAGAAGAGGGGATGACAATATGAGGAGGAGGAAGAGGAGATGATGAAGGGGAGGGGGAGGAAGAGGTGATGATGACGGGGGGAGGAGGAAGAGGAGATGATGACGGGGGAGGAGGAGGAGGAAGAGGAGATGATGACGGGGGGAGGAGGAGGTTATCAGGATCTAGCCAGTGAGATAGAGAGAGAATGTGGAAGACAGACAATTATTCCTGTGGCAACTGGTCCACTTGGCATAATATCGAAATTGCCACCGGAGAAACTGGAGGATATTGGAACTGAGACCGGCATTGTCGATCTGCAGAAAACTACCATCTTCTGCAAGAATCCCAAGAAAGGTTCTTGAGATGTCGGGAGACTTGTTGATCACCAAACCTCAAAATAACATTCTTGCTAATTAGCATGCACTAGCTTAATAATACTACTACTACTACTACTACTAATAATAATAATAATAATAATAATAATAATAAATGCCCGGATGCAGTACCAGGCAGTGGCTCTCATGGCTTCTGATCTTAATTGATTGGAAGTGTTATCATGTACATTGTTTTGTTTTGGTATAAAAAGATGGGCTACAGCAAATATTCTGCTTAATACCAAGGATTTGCTTTTCAGTTGTTTCTCCTTGAGCAGTTGAGCATGTCCCTTGGTGGCTGATGATATGTGCATCTCTGATCATGAGCAGAAGTAGTGGGGGAGCATCATAGCCATGTGTTGAGAAGAATTCTTTGGGGTTTGAATAATTCACCTTTGGAAACATGAGTGTTTTGCTCAACATCCTTAAACAAACCTTATTCAGGGACCATTTGAGCGGGATGGGCTACCCGACCTGAAGAAAATTCTAACTGGGCCCCACCTGCGAAGTTATACGCTGTTTATCTTGATATGAGATCACCATGTCGCGCACATATGGTTGTGATGCATGTGCCTGGTGTACACTTATCAGACGAGTAGTCCTGATGGGTATACTGGGCTTCGTATATTATACCCCAGTGTCACTTTGATGGCATGCACTGCTCTCTCACTCAATAATAATAATAATAATAATGAAGAAAATTCTAACTGGGCCCCACCTGCAACAGACGGGTAATGATGGGTATATTGGGCTTCGTATATTTCTACCCCTGTATCACTTTGATGGCATGCACTGCTTTCTCACTCAATAATAATAATAATCCTTTCTACTAAAGGCACAAGGTCTGAAATTTTGTGGGGAGGAGACTAGTTGATTACACTGACCCCAGTATTTCACGGGTACTTAATTTATCGACCCCGAAAGGATGAAAGGAAAAGTCGACCTCGGAGGAATTTGAACTCAGAACATAGCGGCAGGTGAAATACCGCTAAGCATTTCGCCTGGCGTGCTAACGATTCTGCCAGCTCGCCACCTGAATAACAATAATCATAACTTTGCCCTAACAGTCGGGAAGACACTCGGCAAGAAACAGGCACAAAATTGAATGAGGAAGAAAAACTCATAATAATAATAGTGGCTTCAAATTTTGGCACAAGACCGACAATTTCAGTGGAGTGGGTAATAATAATAGTAATCGGTGTACTTAGCACAACATCCAAACTGCTTTCTAAGAGACTGAAGAATATTGGAATTAAAACTCGCCTTGTTTAACCTGAAGAAAAGAGCAATCCTGTCCTTGTTGCCAAAAGTTAAGACAGCATGGTTTTCAATATAGCATGCACGAATCGTTTGCACCTCGGCTTTGCCCTTCATCCTTTCCGGATCGATAGAATAAGCACCGTCGGTCACTGGGTTCGATGAAATTGACTTTCACCCTTCCCCCAAGTTGCTGGCCTTGTGCCAAAATTTGAAACCAATATAGCATGCAATAATAATAATAATAATTATTATTATTATTTCTACTATAGTTGCAGGCGTGGCTGTGTGATGAGAAGCTTGCTTCGCAAATATATGGTTCCAGGTTCAGTCCCACTAGGTAGCACATTGGGTAAGTGTCTTCTAATACAGCCTCAGGCCAACTAAAGCCTTGTGGGCGGATTTGGTAGACAGAAACTGAAAAAAGCGCATCATATATATATATATGTGCGTGTGTGTGTGTGTGTGTGTGTCTATGTGTGTCCCTCTATCGCTTGACAACGGGTGTTGGTGTACTTACATCTCATAATCTAGCAGTTCGGCAACAGATAGAATAAGAACCTGGTTTCAAAAAAATAAATACTAGGGTCGATTCCTTCGACTAAAAATTATTCAAGGCGGTGCTCCAGCATGGCCACAGTCTAATGACTAAAACAAGTAAAAAGACTAGTCGATTACATCCACACGGTGTTATCGACCCCGAAAGGATGAAATGCAAAAGTTGTATGCATCCTGCTATTTAATGACGTCACTCACAGCCCAAAAGAAAATATGTATTTATATAACTCTAAGGGATTATCTCAGCAGCGAAAGGTCTTGTCATGTCCGAGTACTATCGAACGTGTTAAACATGATGATCTTACACGAATATATTTTATTCAAAGCTGCTTCGTGCGAATTTAATATCTTTCTCTCCCCCCTCTCTCTCACTCTCTCACACACACACACACACACACAAACGCGCACGAGTTTCTAACTACCTGTTTAGCTGTATGCTTAAATAGCGCCTATTTCACACACACACACACACACATATGTATGTATGTTTGTCATGTGTTCATGTATATATATATATACATACATACATATATGTTGTATGTGTGTATATATATATATATATATATATATATATATATATATATATATATATATATGCACACACACACACAAACATGCATATATGTATGTTTGTATGTGTGTGTGTGTGTGTAAGTATCTCCTACTATGTGTCGGGGGCTGACCAAAGTCTTGGGGGTGGATTTGGAAGACGAAAAACTGAATGCGCATCGTGTGTGAGAGAGGAACAACCAGTTTTGGTTTGTTTACGTCCTCTCAACTGGGTGATTCAGCAAAACAGGTCGACAGGTTAAATATCAGACTTAGGGAAAATTAAGCACTGGGGTCATTAGCGTAGCTAGAGTGTGTGCCGCCCCGGACGGACCTCCCCTGCCGCACCCCCTACTCTGCTAGTGACTGGGGTCATTTACTTAGACCAAGCAACTTCGAAGCAAGGCCGCAGTCCAATGGCTGAAACAAGTTACAGACAGACAAATGGTTCCGGGTTCAGTCCCACTGCGTGGCACCTTGGGCAAGTGTCTTCTTCTATAGCCTCGGGCCGACCAAAGCCTTGTGAGTGGATTTAGTAGACGGAAACTGAAAGAAGCCCGTCGTATATATGTATATGTATATATGTGTGTGTGTGTGTGCGTTCATTTGTCTGTGTTTGTCCCACCAACATCGCTTGACAACCGATGCTGGTGTGTTTACGTCCCCGTAACTTAGCGGTTCGGCAAAATAGACCGATAAAATAAGTACTCGGCTAACAAAGAATAAGTCCTGGGGTCGATATGCTCGACTAAAGGCGGTGCTCCAGCATGGCCGCAGTCAAATGACTGAAACAAGTAAAAGAGTAAAAGAGAGAGAGAGAGAGAGAGAGAGAGAGACAGACACACAGATAGGTAGATAGATAGATAGATAGATAGACACACTCACTCACAAGCGTATACAGAAATCCACACACGTAAAGCAACAGCTTAGATGCAACAACTTATATTAACGGAGAAGACGACGAGAAGAAGAGATGCGTAGCAACAACAGATATATGTTCTCTGTGCGAGTCGCTGTATGGGGCTGTCGGGGAAGCAAAGAAGCGCAACTGTTCAAGTAAAGAAGACAGGAAAATGTCACGTAAATACGTTCCTTTTCGATGTCTGGTGTAAAAGCCACCTGATGGCAGCCGTTAGTGAGGAAGCGTTGCTATGTAACTGATCGAAAATGTGTCTAGCCTTATGTGTCAAGGAAAAGTTATCTCTCATTCACTCTCGCTCTTATTACATAGAGAATACACACTTCTGTATGAGTGTGGCTATGTGTGTGTGTGTGTGTGTGTGTGTGTGTGTGTGTGTGTGTGTGTGCATGTGTATATCATAATCATGTTTGTGTATGTATCAGTTTCCGTGTGCGTGTGTGTTTGTGTCGAAATAAAAGAGTACTCAATACAATGGTAGATGCTAATGATATTTTGGTGGAGTCAGCCTCTTACTGCTCGAGTTTCACCTGGAGACACTCAGGGGCTTCATGTTATATAACCTGATTTATATATATATATATATATATATATATATATATATAAAATTGGTTTTAAAGTGACGATAGCAATTATATTTTAAATGAATAAATAGATATTTACGTTACATTTTATCTTGATTTGAACTAACATTAAATGCTACATTGCTTTTCGGTTAAAAACATCTCAGCACATCTGGTAGGAGTTACGCATATTATTTAATAGCAGTCTGATTCGGTTCCACGCAACTTAAATTTTCGTGGGCTCGTAAAACGAATCCATCACTTGAAGAGCTAGGTTAGTTTTACGAAAGTTAAGTTGCATGAAGTCAAATCAAACTCACTAAATTATACACAAGCACACGCGCACACACATATATATAAAAATGCATATACATATATGCTCGAAACGTAAAACAACTACTCTGTTCCTTCTCCGAGCGTCTTAATACTTTGCATGTGTTACGTCCTCGCGTTGTTGTTTTTTTCTTGCTGTATTTTTCTCCGTTTTCTTAAAATTAATTACACACACATACACACACACAGATATAACACACACACACACACACACACACATATGAATGCATGTGTTCAAAATCTTAGCATCTTCTCAGCGTGTTCAACACCATTCATCTGGTCGGTGGTCGATGATGAATAGGATCTTCATCATCATCATGATAACGGCGATGATAATGGTGGTGATGTTGATGGCAACAGATTATCATCATCATCATCATTATTATTATTATTTGAATATTTTCGCTCCAGTGACTATCGTAGTTTTGGAAATTTTCTCACCTCTATTCATTGCTGAAGATCTCAAAATTTGAGATTCCAAGGTCAGCTTTTTATTTGCTTACCCTTTCTTAATATAACAAGAAAGAAGGAAAAAAATCCCCTGAGAAACTAGACATCATCTCAGCATCGGAGGAAATTAAGAAC
Source organism: Octopus bimaculoides (assembly GCF_046866305.1). Lineage (NCBI taxonomy): Eukaryota > Metazoa > Mollusca > Cephalopoda > Octopoda > Octopodidae > Octopus > Octopus bimaculoides. The sequence goes on along the minus strand of NC_142947.1, from coordinate 35,282,195 downwards.
AGAACAACAACAAATCCGCGAAAAATGATTATCAGCTTCATTCGTATGTTCCAGCACATATTTCATTCCTTCTAAGAAACTCCCGACTCACAACGGCAAGACTCGATCGTCTTCACATCATACCAACATATTTTAAACATTATCTTTTTTACTCATTCCCATCATTGGACTGCGGCCATGCTGGAGCACCGCCATGAAGGGTTTTAGTCGAACAAATCTAACCCTGTACTTTGGTTTTTTTTTCCTTTTCTTAAATCTAGCATTTATTCTGGTAATCTCATTTGTCGATCTGATTATTAATTCACGGGAACGTAAGCAAAACAACACAGGTTATCAAGGAATGGGGAGGGGACAGACTCAAACACAAAGACATTATATATATATATATATATATATATATATATATATATACAGGCTTCTTTCGGTTTCTGTCTACCAAATTCTCTCACAAGGCTTTGATCGGCCTGTGGCTATAGTAGAAGACATTTGCCGAAGGTACCGCGTAGTGGGACTGAACCCCAAATCATGTGGTTGGTAAGCAAACTTCTTACCACACAGCCATGCCTGCGGACACTATTTCATATTTTTCAACTTATTTATACGTTTATGTATTTGTTTTGCAAGATTCTTGATGTGAAAACGTGTGTTGAAAAAGATATTATATTTGGGGACGGTCATCTTTTGATAATTAAACACACGGACTGTTTATTTGATCTTCACTTCAGCTTTATTTTTAGTTTATTTGTCAAACTTCTTTCGTCATACATTCTGTGACCTCTTCAACGACTCTCCGTCTCATGTGTCACCATTTGTCCTGCCTATTCCAGTCTAGCACATCAAATATACAGTACGTGGGCAAAAGATAACCATCGCCAAGTATTACAATAACATATTTATAGTTGTATTTCGGGACGGTCATTTTTCTTTTTCTTTTTTTTTTTTTGCCAAATAAACACACGCACTATATATTTGTTATTCACTCGTTTATTAATGTTCTTATTTTAACGCCTGTCCATTGTCCGGAAATCTTTCGTCACACATCTGTGACCTTTTTAACGACACTTTTCGTTTTCGTGTGTTCTTGCTCCACTTACTCCAGTTTCCATTCAATGGAGTAAGTGGAGCAAGAACACATACGAAAACGAAAAGTGTCGCTGAAGAGGTCACAGATGTGTGACGAAAGATTTCCGGACAACGGACATGAGTTAAAATAAAACTAATAACTAGTGAAGAACGAATATACAGTACGTGTGTTTATTTGGCAAAAAAAAAAAAAAAATGACCGCCCCGAAATACAATATCTGTTTCAACACACGATTTCACATCAAGAATCTTGCAAAACAAATTGATAAACGTAACTTATTTATACCTCTCCATGTGTTATGAGGATTCTTGGCTTTCACCCAGGCGGCCCGGGTTTGATTCCCTGCATAGCTGTGGGGTAAAGAAGACAGCTTTGCAGCGACGAGGTTTCGAGTCTAGTGCTACAGCGCGATATCTTGGGTAAGTACTATTATAATTCTGGACTGACCAATGACTTGTGGGTGAACCTCGTAAGCAGAAAATGTATGGAAGCCCGTCGTTTGTGTGTGTGAGGGAAAGAGAGCGGAGGGGAGAGAGAGAGGAGGGGAGAGAGAGGAGGGAACGGAGGGAGGGAGGGAGAGAGAGAGCTCTTGTGTTTGTCCCCCTCTCGCTCGACAACTGATGCCGGTTTGTTTACGTTCTCGTAACTTATCGATTCGGCAAAAGAGATGAATAGAATAGGTACTACACTTAACGAAAAAATATAGCCCTGAAGTCGATTTGCTTGACTGAAACCCCTCAAGGCGGCGCCCCAGCATGACCACAGTTTAACGGCTGAAACAAATAGTAGATACACCACTTTTATATGTCACCAGATCTTTTCTTTTTCGTTAATTCATTAATCCATTTATTCATTTAATTATATTTCATATTTCTCATTTGCTCACTATGCGAATCATTTATTTATTTACTCACCCGGTTAGAACGAGATCCACATAGCTGCAGTTGGTCACCTGTAAAATAAAGCAAAAACAACGATGTTTATACATGAGTTGATTATGGCTACGTGAAAACAGATTTTTGTATTTGTTTAGTTAAACCCATGTCAGATCTGATCTAGTAAACCTACTGCGAGTCTTTATCGCCCTGGCTTGTATTTCCAGGCATGGTTATGGCAAGACATTGATGAGGTAAAATGCACGATTACATAATGCTCCTATACAGTTATGTAATTATTTCAGTATTTTGGTGAAACGTGTGTATGTCCAATATGTAGTGAGACGTGAGTCTTGAATGCAGAGGGCGAGACAAAATGTAGAAAAGGAGTGAAGCTAGCATGCTCTGATGAATACACAATGTAAATATGTAAAAAAAAAAAAAAGAAAAGTGGGTATAAAAGGTATCAGATGGAGTATGGAAGAAAGAAACCGGTATGGACAAGGACAGCTATATTAAAAAGTGCCGGTCGCTTCACGTAGACCGTTTGCAAATGCGGAAAACCTAAGAAGACATAGAACGAAGTGGTGAAGGCTGATCTCAAGATCTTGAAATTCACAGAGGGGATGACAAAGGACCTGAATGACTGGAGAATATGAATGTATGTATATATAAACATACACACAATGACAGCAAGAGAGAGAGAGAGAGAGAGGGGGGGGGAGGAGAAGGCAGGCACTATAAATAAATACCATATTTAAAAAAAAATAAAAGCAATGTCAATGTCAAATGCGCTACGTTTAAAATAGCGTGTTCGCACTCGTATTAATTCAGCTAACAGGAGGAAACGGCGGAGGGCGGTGATTCTCCGACTGTATGTTTGAATATGCACATACATACATACATACACACACAGTGCTTTAGTTATTTCCTTTTGCATTTAAAGCTTGACATATCATTGTATATTTGCTTGTCATTTTTACTACAACTATTTTCTCGTCAGTAGGTGTGTATACTTGTGTGTGCATGCCTTGCGAGTGTGTCTATGTGTGTGTGTGCCCATTCCTGTCCGATGCATGACTTCACCAGTGATAGTGATACAAAGTATATAAATGAAATGGGTGTGTATGTGTGTGCCATTCTATTTTTAGCTCTCTCTCTCTCTCTCTATATATATATATATATATATATATATATATATATATATATATATATATATATATATATATATATATATATATATATATATATATATATATATATATATATATATATATATATATATATATATATATATATACTGTTGTGTCTGGGGAGAGTCATTTTCTTTTTGTGCCTTATAATTTAAAACACTCACCGGTAAAATTTCCACTTAATTCCTATTTTTATTTTTCCTGAAATTTTCGTTGCGTCTTGCAACCTTTTCAATAGTCAAGACTATTGAAAAGGTTGCAAGACGCAACGAAAATTTTAGGAAAATAAAAATAAGGAATAAGTGGAAATTTTACCGTTGAGTGTGTTAAATTTTAAGGCATAGTAAGAAAATGACTCTCCCCAGACACAACAAAATATGCTTCAACACACGAACTCACATAAAGAATCTTGCAAACCAAATCCAAAAACGAAATATATATATATATCAAGAAAAACAAAGATAGATAGATAGATAGATAGATAGATAGATAGATAGATAGATAGATAGATAGATAGACAAGCAGATAGATAGATAGATAGATAGATAGATAGATAGATAGATATAGACAAATAGATAGATAGTGAGTGAGAGTGATTGTATTATGCATGGTTGTTGACAACGAAAGCATTAACATATCACGCCTTTAAAGCAATTCGTACACAGCGTGTCATAAGAATGTTTACTTTTTCGCGGTGAAGTTTAAATTGCTTGCTTATGAAAACGTATTATTTTGCATTTCTAATTATTAAAAAAACAAAACAGAAAAAGAAACTAATGTACAGTGCACAGTGAATTAATTTTTAATCAATCAATTAATCCGTTTTGACAATGTATGCACTGCTATGTAAATTAGAATGACCGGTTAAATTGATTTCTCGTTTGTGTACGTTTATAAATAATGATTCCATAGAAGTTGGTTATACTTTCTCTGACGAAGAACTCTGAAGTGCAGAATTTAGAACGATCCCACATACGGCGAAACAACTTCTTTGACGCTTCAACCACAGAGTGAAAACTTAACTGTTTAAAAGTTACGGCTTACGTTTCAAACGTATATCTGTGCGTGCACGCATGTATCTATTTATCTATCTATATCTAACTATCTATATAAACTTGCTTCCCAACCACATGGTATCGGGTTCAGTCCCACCGCGTGGCACCTTGAGCAAATACTTTTTACTATAGCCTCGGGTCGACCAAAGTCTTGAGTGGATGTGGTAAATGGAAATGGAAAGGGTGATTCAACCCAATATTTATATGCTATTATTTACAACTTTATGTGCTTCGAGAAGCACTGCTCCCTATACGTGTGTACACACGTGTGTGCATATGTGAGTTGTTTGGTATTTGATATACCTGCATTTATCTAATGCTGTTCATATGCATACCACTGGCCACTGAGTGATTTCTCTCACCTCATTTTTGCTTAAATTATGCAAATTACCTTGTGATAGATGTGTTCAACTCGTTTTGTGCAAGGCTATGTCCTTTGGATACAGGAGAAAAAAGGAAGACGATTATCGTGCTGGCGAAGGAAAAATACCCGAAACGTCAAAATTTACTTTTTTCATTCTCTGAAACTTATAATATTGGCCACGAACTCATCTCGTCTTTTTTCTTTCTTTTTTTTTTACGCTGCCTGTCAAACTCTCTACACTTACAAACACAGGAACACACATACACAGGCCTTAGAATCACAGTTACGCTTACATATACTCACACACACACACACACACACACAACTTTATCTTTCACTTGTTTCAGCCATTAGACTGTGGCCATGCTGGGGCACCGCCTTGAATCTTTAGTCGAATGTATCGACTCCACTACGGCAGTATCTCTTTTTCTTATAAGCCTGATACTTATTCTATCGGTTACTTTTGCCGAACCGCTAAGTTATGAGGACGTAAACACAGGAGCACCGGTTGTCAAGCGGGGGGGGGGCGAAAGAGACACAAAGACATACACGTAGGTATATATATATATATATATATATATATACACACACACACACACGACGGGCTTCTTTCAGTTTCTGTCTACCAAATCCACTCACAAGGCTTTGGTCAGCCCGAAGTTATAAAAGACACTTGCCCAAGGTGTCACGCAGTGGATACACATACATAGACAGTAAAACACACATATATACGTACATACATATACACACTTTATACACATATATATACGAGGATTTAAAAAGTTTCCAAGTAACAAATACATGATAATATTATGTATATATATAAAAAAAAAACGTATGTTTACTTTCTTTATAAACACATGAACCTTATATACGGAAAATAGTTGTGGCAAATGTATTATACACACGCATTTTATATATACTTAATTATTAGACATCGGAAAATATTTATTGTAACACAGTTATCGTAAATCATAACGCATTTTATATGCATATATGCCGGTAGAGACATATAAAATAGCTATATAATAAAATAGAACTTCAGAAAGCAGCTATAGTAAAAAATATCACACACACACACTCTCTTAGACGCACAGAAAGTAGTTATAGTAAATATATACACACTTTATGTACATATGTACAAAACTCGCATACGTTATATATAGAAAACATACGCAACGAGAAAACTTGTACACACAAACACACATGATATAAAAATATAGCGTTTTACAAAAGCTATTTCCTGTGTATATATATGTGTGTTTGTAAAGAGCGTGTGTGTGTTACAAGAAGTATTTTGTAGAAGCAGTTTATAGTAAAAATATTCTACGCACACATACAGTATACATAGAAAAATAGTTACACACACACACTCTCTCTCTCTTTCTTTCTCTCACTCTCTCTACGCTCACACACCATAGGAATTTTATATACACATACACACTGGTGTTTTTAAAAATAGTTATAGTAAAAATACACACACACACACGCACAAACATACAATACTATTATACACACGCATACAAATTTACAAACGCTTAGAAAACATACACACACCCAGGCAAAATTTATATGCATAGAAAATAATTATCAGAAATACACATGTACAAAGTTTCTGACACTCAGATAATAGTAATTTTTTAAAAAGATACAAACACACTCTCTAGGAACTACGTATAGAAACTTTTAGACGCACTGAAAATAGTAATAGTAAAACACACACACATGCATACATACATTCTCAGACACACACACTCACTAGAAACTGCGTATAGAAACTTTTAGACGCATTGAAAATAGTAATAGTAAAACACACACACACACACACACATACATACATACATACATTCTCAGACACACACACACTCACTAGAAACCGTATAGAAACTTTTAGACGCATTGAAAATAGTAATAATAAAACACGCACATACATACATTCTCAGACACACTAGAAATTACGTATAGAAACTTTTGGACGCATTGAAAATAGTAATAGTAAAACACACACACACACATACATACATACATACATTCTCAGACACTGAGAAAAGTTATAGTAATACACACACACACACACATACATACAAAATACACGCACGCATATACTTAGAAAACACTTATAGTAAAAAAAAAACACACACACACACAGACATACCGTATATACACGGACACACACTATGTACACACACGCATACAACTTCTCAGAAGCTTAGGAAATAGCAATGTTAAAAATACACATATACGCAAATTTTATCGGCACAGACAGGAAAGAGTGATAGTAAAACGTTCGCGTGTGCGCACACACACACACACACACGCATACATTGGAGACATTTTGAAACTAGCTATTATAGTAAAACAGACACAAAGACGACTACAATAACAACAGCAACAATGATGACTGGGAGAAAGTACCAGCAAAAGAATAAATAAATAAATAAAATGTTCAGTACAACAACAGAGTTTGAAGTTTCAAGTAACAAATAAACATAATAATAATAATATTGTGAAAAGTTCTTTTACTATTATTTATTAGTAGTAGTGGAAGTGAAGGACAGCAGACGATATAAATATTATATACATATATATATATATACACATTGAGAGACAGACATGCTCATACACTTAGAGACACTCAAAAGACATGCACACACACACACACACACACATGCATAATACATACATAGACATACATGTCGACATACACAAATACACGCAAACACAAGATTCCCACACTATAGACACACAAATAGAGAAAGGCACATACACACACACACACACACACCAAAGGCGCAGAGATACGCAAAGTTACGCATATATATGTAGTCACAGACGTACACGCACACACCGACATACACAGATCAGAGACAGTTACACACATAGAGACAACCGTATATAGATGCACATACACTGACAACACATATAGACACACATACACACACATTCACGTACTAAAAGCACATAGATACATATATACATACGCACATAGATACGTACAGATTCACACACGCGCGCATAGATCAGAGAGAGAAAGAGACACAGATAGACATATATATATATAGAGAGAGAGAGAGAGAAAGAGAGAGAGAGATACATACATATACACATACATAGACTCAGCCGTTCACGCAGTCATACTCACACACACACATATATACACACACACACAGCCACAAGTACATAAGTCGGGGGGGGGCTAGTTGACATGTGATCAAGTTTCTCGCACTGACCTACTTACCATCGACCTCAACAACTCACAGGGAGAGAGAGAGAGAGAGAGAGAGAGGGGAAGAAGTGAAAGAGGGAGGGCGAGAGAGAGAGAGAGAGAGAAAGCAAGTGGGGAGGGAAGGGGTTGAGTGCATCTCCCCCAAAAGTTTTTACGATAACTACTACTACTACTGTTGCTGCTGATGTTATATAGTAAAACTTGCTGAGGCACTCACCCTCAAATTAATCCACCACCACCACCACTACTGCTACTACAGCTGCTGCTGCTACTACTATTATTACTATTGCTACTACTACGACTACTACAGCTACCAAGCCTTTTAGTTTTGTCTTTGTGTAAACGTGTGTATGCATGTGTGATATGTACGAAGGGTGTGAGTTGGTATGTACGTGGACGTATCTATGAGGTGGACATTTCTGCGTGTGTGTTTGTGTGTATGTGTATGTGTGTGTGTGCTATGCCGGCAAGACTGTGTGTGTGTGTATGTGTCTGTATAAGTATGAGGAATATGTGCGTATCTTGGTAAAACTATGAGCGTGTATGAATTTGTATATAAATATATGAGGTATATCAGTGTGTGTGTGTATCCTTGTATGTGTATAAATAGGAGGGATATCTGTGTTTGTGAACATAACTGACTATATGTATGCAAAGCCGAAAAGAGTGTGTATATGTGTGTATGTAATTTCGTGAGAAAGACAAGTATGTGTAGGTATATGTGAGTGTGTGTGAGAGAGCGAGGAAGAAATAACTAAACGTATAATATATATTAATTTCGTGAGAAAGACGCGTGTGTCTATACTTGTGAGTGTGTATGTGTGAGAGAGAAAGAAAGAACTTAGACGTGTATATAATTTCGTGAGAAAGATGTTTGAGCAGTTAATTGTTTGTGTATGTGTGTGTGTGTGTGTCTAGTAAGAATGTACGAGAGGAATAAATGAAAGCGACAAAAATATATGTGAGTATGTAAAGAGAAAGCGTATCTTAATCCTGTGAGAAAAAGTGTGTATGTGGCTATTAATGTCTGTTTATGTTAATGTGTGTGTGTGTGTGTGAGAGAGAAACAGACAGACAGACGTAACGTGGTTTGTGAGAAGCAAGTTGCTTTAGAGTTTGAGAGATGCGAAATCGAGAAATGGGTATTTCTGAGCAAAGAAGCACTTAGATATATAAGTGTGTCTGTATGTGAAAATCTGTATAAGAAAAAGAGATACTCAAACAGTTAAGCTAGATAAGTGTAATATATGTATATATATAATATATATATGCGAAAGAGAAACTATAGCTGTGTTTGTAATAAAGGAAAGAAAGAGCAAGACAGACCCTGTCATTATGTGTATATGTGTTAATGTGTGTATGTGTGAGAGATTTGGTAATTGTGTGTGTTGTATATGCCAACACGAGACATTAACTGCGTGTGTGTGTGTCTGTATGTAGCGCTAAATTTAGGAGCGTATGTGTCAAACCACGTTGTAGATGTAACAATATATAAGCATGGTTTATGTGAAAACTGAATTGCGTAGCTAAGCATGTGCATGCGTCTGTGTGCATGTGTGTGTGTCTATATATGTGCAAACACACATATACATATATGCATATATATATATATATAATTGCGCGCGTGTGTATGGGTACATAAATGTATATATATATATATATATATGTGTGTGTGTGTGTGCATATACTGTGGTGTCTGAGGAGAGTCAATCTCTTTTAGTGCCTTATAATTTAACACACTCACCGGTAAAATTTCTACTCGTTTACTTATTATTTTTCTAAAACTTTCGTTGCGTTTTGCAACCTTTACAATAGTTGTTGAGAGTCAACATTGAAAAGGTTGCAAGACGCAACGAAAGTTTTAAAAAAAAGTAAATAAGTAAATGAGTGGAAATTTTACCGGTGTGTTAAATTATAAGGCACTAAAAGAGAATGACTCTCCCCAGACACAACAGAATATGCTTTAACACACGAACTCACAAAGAATCTTGCAAACCAAATCCAAAAACGAAATACATGCATACACACACATACACATATATATATGTATGTATGCATACATATATACACAAACAATTACAGTAAGGCGAAACTTGTAAACTTTTAATATAGATACGATACATGAGCAGCTACTTATATGAATGTGTGCTTGTATATGTGTGTGGATGTGTGTATATTGGTGTCTGATGCGCGCTCACATACGCTTGTCTGGAAAACTTGTCAAATGTGTTGCGTTTAAAAGTAATTCTTTTTTTACTTGGGTATCTATATATGTATATGTATGAGAGTAGTTTTATTAAAATTGAATGTTTGTGCATTCATCTGCAAAAATGTCACCAAATTTATAGCTGTGCGTGCATGCATACTTGTAACATGTGTGCGTGTGTGTGCGCGTGCATTTATGAGTGTATGTGTGTGCATGTGTGGCTATTACAGTCAAGTAAATATATGCGTACCGCACATAATAATAAATTTCGCACAAGCACACACACGTGTATATACCAGACAATCGCGAAAAATGTGTATACGTGAGCGCACGTGTTGCATCGTATGTGTATGTGTGTATGTGTGTGTATAGGAAATATGCGCGCGTCTGTGCAGATGTCAGCCGGTGTTCTGAAGTTCGTTTCTAATATCACCGTTAAGGGCAGCTGGAGCACAGCTTAGACATCAAAAATACGCATGTTATCTACAATAATATGCCCCTGCGCATATGTCCAGTGTCTACGCTCATCTGCCAATGCGCTCGCGATTGTGTGTGTATGTGTGTCAGTAGCAGATGGGTGAGTATCGGTTCGTTCTCTAACTCCCCTCTACTAATAAACTGGCATTCCGTCGGTTTCGACGACGAGCATTCCAGTTGATCCGATCAATAGAACAGCCTGCTCGTAAAATTAACATGCAAATGGCTGAGTGCTCCGCAGACACATGTACTCTTAACGTAGTTCTCAGGAAGATTCAGTGTGACACAGAATGTGACAAGGCCGACCCTTTGAAATACAGGTACTACTCTTTCACTCTTTTACTTTTTCAGTCATTTGACTGTGGCCATGCTGGAGCAGCGCCTTTAGTCGAGCAAATCGACCCCAGGGCCTATTCATTGTTCGATTAGTACTTATTCTATCGGTCTCTTTGCCGAACCGCTAAGTTTCGGGGACGTAAACATACCAACACCGGTTGTCAACCAGAGACGAGACAACACAAACATACGTACAGAAATGTGTATGCGCATGTATATATGTATATTTATGTATGTATATACATGACGGGCTTTCACACAGTTTCCGTCAATCAAATTTATTCACAGGATATTCGTTAGCTGGGGGTTATAGTAGAAGACACGTGCTCAAGGTTAGTAGGACTGAACCTGAAACCAAGTGGCGGCAAAGCGAATTTTTTACTCACACACACACACACAGCCTCACTTAAAAGTGGATGTTGTGTTAGAACACAGTATACTACAACAGTTACCATGAGAGAATCTGTCGTGCGAACTTTCGGTGCATATAAGCACTCTTGTTTACATCGCTAGCGGGGAGATAAATCACCCGCAATCGTCGCAGTCAATTCAGAAACATTCAAAAGCTTGTACTTCGGTACTCGCGTATGTATTCGTCTATTTTTGTTGTGTACTCATTTTAATTTTCGGCTCGACCCGGGGCCTTACCATTTAACGGCCTAATTCACTTGAATCCTGATTTATTGTGTGTGTGTGTGTTTACACAACACACAAATATATATATATATATATATATATATATATATATATATATAAATAAATATAGCCTTATACAGAAATGTTGACATAGGAATAAATTTCAATAATGGATAACAGCGTCAAAACTCTCTTTTAAATTTGATATATGACCAAGGAGATCGATCCTTAAGGAGTCTACTTTAGACCTTTGGGGAGAAATCTCTTGCTATATTGGTAGCGATTACATACTTTTCTCATCAACACATTGTGGAGATATCATCATATGAACAAATATATATATATATATATATATATATATATATATATATATATATATATACATATATATATATATATATATATATATATACACACACACACATAAATAAAGTATGGGGGTTTAGTTCGCAGGTGATCTAAACGATTAGGTACGCTAGGTAAGTGGTGTAACGGATTACTAGGGCTCCGAGGTTATAGCCGAGACGGTAGTTATGGAGCCATTGCAGATTTCCGATGCAGCGGATATATAATTGTTAAAGGAGACATCAAACATTAAGGCAAGGCAAACATCTCAAGTCATATACATTATTATTATTTTCCAACAGTAATAATGTATACGACTTGAGATGTTTGCCTTGCCTTAACGTTTGTTGTCCTCTTTAACAATTATATATATATACATACATACATACATACATACATACATACATATATATATATATATATATATATATATATATTCAAATTCCTCTATTAAATGTAATGCTTATTTATTCCCATTGTTTTGAATTAAACAGGCATCATTTCGCAGCTTCAAGATTTTGAAGTGATTGTATATTTTTAGAATGACATTGTCGTGTTGCGGTGGAAAGGTGGATATGATCATTTTGAGCATAAAACAAGTAGAATATCTGAGCCAGATGTGGTTGGTTTAAATGCTACAGAGTTAAAGTGATTTTCAGTGGGAAAATGTATGATTTTGTGCATGAAATGCAATGCTATGAAAGCACACTGCCATACATTTACCATAAATTAACTACGTCATACGTATACTGTGTTTCGACTTAATCTACGCATATGCCATTCCCATCATATCTAAACACGAAAACACTCCCATACTTGCACATGCATATCTGCTTCTCCCTCATAGAACCGCAATTCCACCTGTCTCCTAACCACTTGCCCGTTATTATTCTGGCCGATTTTAGTTTTTTCTCACTCCTCTTATAGTTTTCCCTTTTTTCTGATGAAGGACTAATGTACGAAACGCTATGACTCTTTCGCTTTATTTCAAGCGCCGAACTTTGTACCCCCACCATGTTGGCTTTTTAAAAATTTCTTTTAGTGTACATTATATGAGGGAGGAGTATTCATAACACTCACCACACACACATACACACAGTAAGGGAAGACAAAAATTATCCGCACTTTCTTTAGGTTGGCTGCACTATCTTCAGTGCTCACATGCTAATAGGTGATACACTAACGTAACCGAGGTTCGACCTTGATCGTTCCAGTTTTCCTTTCGTGTTACAGACTAAATATAACGGCTCCGCTGACAGTGTAGACAAGTAAGAACAGAAATCAGTAATCCGATTTCTCTGGTCTGAAGGTGTGTCAAGGGATGAAATTCATTGTAGGCGTCCAAATTAAATACAAGGACAGTGCTCTACTGTGCGAAAGTGTATCGAGAAATTTTGAAATGGCTGTAAAGCGTAAAGCACGAAGAGAGAGCAGGATACTTATCAACTTTCACCACTGACGTGAAGATTCAACAGACTTGAAAGATGGTTCTGACAAACCGATCACTGACCAGTGATGAGATGGTATATTTTCTGCAAATTAATCATAGTTCTGCATACGAAATCATCCACAACAAGCCTTCGCTTCCGTAAAATCCGTGCAAGATGGGTGCCAAGATTGATTACCGAAGCACATAAGTGCAATTGTGTGGAGATCTGTCAACGCTTATTCGACCACCGCAAGGATGAAGCTTTTTTTGGAGAGAATAGTCATAAAGGATGATACCTGGGTCTATCTCTTTTAGAGATAACTATCTCTGGGTCTATCACCAGCGCAAAAGATATTGAAAACGCAACCTCTCACAGAAAAAGTAATGGTAACCGTTTTCTGAGATGCAAAAAAGCCTATACGAACATTACCAGGGAAAAGATTCTACAGTCACCAGTGAAGGTTGCAGTG
>NC_142947.1:35258499-35263499 GCF_046866305.1 Octopus bimaculoides | reverse complement strand
AACTCAGAACGTAAAGACGAACGAAATGCTTAACAGCATTTCGTTCGGCGCGCTAACGATTCTACTAGCACGCCTGTATTGTCTGTTTCAATCATAGAATATGTAAAGAAACAGTAATATCGGAGAAGATTTTTTTTTTAATGATAAATAAACCGACTACGACATCTGAGTTGGTAAAATTTGTTATATCTATACCAGAACCTACTTTATCAGTTATGTTTCGAAGAAATGTTTGTCATACGACAAGGAAATGACGTGATCGTCTGCAGTCGATAAGCCGGAGGGTGATGGCATCTGGTTGATTTGGTTCAGATAAATTAAATCGAAGAGAAGAAACAATTAAAAGAGAATACATATGAATTAATGCGAATAATGTCCAACCTAAAGCAATGCAAATATTTATTTCTTAAATATGTTTCTGAGAAATTGCAAGAGTAAAAACAAATTGGTGATTTCTGAGGGAAACAAGGGGAAATTGTTGGCTTGATCAGAAGAGAGGACGGTCAGTCAACGATGATGGAAACAAAAAGTGAGATAAAAACTATCATTATTTTTATGAAAGTAAGGTCACAGTCAGAGATATTTTGCTTCGCTACATATTGCTTCACTGAAGACTCGTGGCTTAGAGGTTAGGGCATTCGGCTCACGATAGTAAGGTCGCTTGAATGAACAATATGCGATTTCTAAATTGAATAGCGAAATTGTAAACACGTTCCTCTTTATCAAATGAAACACGAAGATTGACGAAGGTATATCTTATGAGATTAATTCCTTTAAATACACTTTACCTCCAGTAATTAACTATAATCAAGTATTTATCCCTCGTGGAATATTCCACGGGTACGCACCAGCATGTGTGTGTGTGTGTGTGTGTGTAACAAAAACACGCACAAAATTGTTAATCTCAGACTTCCAATACAACGCAAACTTCAAACCCATGCCCCAAATTCTTATCTATATTCCCAAGAAATTTTTTGCTGCTATCCGCGAAATATGGATACGCTTCTCTTGAGAATATATTATAAATATTTACAATATTCTATTCCCACGATACATACATACATACATACATACATACATTTGCCAACTAAATGTGGCGGTCCCATACAGGACTCGCAAATGCTAATCGAACTGAGTGTGTCGTTAGCCAGCTAGAGGAGATGCCTACCTGGGGCTAAAAACAACAGTAACATTGTCCTCTGTGGAACCGCCACATTTAGTTGGCAAATATATTTTACGATGTATATGTATGTTACTGTTTACCTCTCGCTCAGAGATTATATATATATATATATATATATATATATATATATATATATATATATATATATATGTCTTTTTTTCTACATTTTTTCGTGCAGCTGAAGATTGCTCTTCATATTGCATTTACGGTAATGCTCACATTACTTAAATAAATTGAAGTAGCATGAAACGTGCGTACTGCAATCACTTTTGAAATCCGTGTTGCTTATTATTTGATTTTAATCACCCATCCTTTTGGGATGTGATATTCGGGTGCCTTCGCATAAGTACCATATTCAAGCCTTGAATCTATATCTAAACCGTATATATATATATATATATATATATATGTTAACTCCTATAAAGTCAATCTGTTGATATTTAGTCTATTCACGGCTCATTGAACTTTTGAGGCGACCTCTCCGTTCCACGTCAGCTGCTATGCATGAGAACCGCAAATATTTCAGAGGTACTAGTATGTATGTATGCATGTATGTGTGTGTATGTGTGTGTGTGCCTGCGTGCACGCATTTATGTATGTATGCAAGCATGTATGTATATTTTTATGCGTGCGTACATATGTGTGTTTATCGATACAAATGAAGAAGCACTCACACATACACGCGCACACATCTACACACAGACATAAATCTATCTATCTATCTATCTACCTATCTATCTGTATATGAATGTTAAAAACCTGTACCATTCTGCATGATAAAACATTTGCGATAATGTCGCCTCTGTACACAGACCCCACAAAAAAAATATATATTTTGCCTACAGCAGACCCAAAAGTGCCGCCCGGGACGAAATGCCCCTACCGCTCCCCACCTACGCTAGTGCGCATAGTGAGACTGAGCCCGAGACGTTTGAGGGACAGCTAAACCACACACACACCGGACCCATTCAATAGCGGTGAATTGTTTACAACATAGATAAACATAACACTGCACATTAAAATTATACATGATAACAGATTCTAAACATATACTGTAAATAATACAAAAACCATATTCACGAAACACCGATGAGGACAAAGGGATAAAAACTGCCTAGTGAGAGATGGGTCAAATACAATAAGTCAGGGCACATAATATTGCAAATGGGGATTCTTAGGGCTTAATAAAAAATGTTCATAATATTTGGATGGAAGGAAATTCTAGAATTTCTCTATGCTGAGATAAATATTCAACAGGGAAGGGAATGATAAAGTATATATTAGAAACTATGAAAATTACTTGCTATAAGAGACAGGGTTGCCTATCGGGATATAAGAGAGGTTGAAAGGATTACTAAACTTTAAAAATTTTATAGTGCCAAGAGGCTGGTCTTTCGGGATGTCTGTAAAGAAAGGGGTCTTTAGTAAAGAGTATTTCATAATTCTGTGTGCTACACAGGTTGCATGGCGTCTTGTATTCAGGCTTTGACTTTACATTCGAGATAACACTCCAAATTAAATTTTATAACAAGTTGGGATACTTCAGTTCCAAAATATAGATAGAAAACGAAGTGGTATTGGTGGTGGTAGAATTTGGGAACGAGTAGGTACGTTGGTCATAGTAAAACTTGAAAGTGTTTGCCGTGAGGCCAGAGCATGCGTCGGTGGAATTTGTAATTCGCACTTGACATGTCCTCAGTTAAAAATCTTAATTTAAGGGCGTAATTGCTAGGATTAGTGTGGTTTCAGTAATCATTAGTAGGGATGGTATATGTTTAGCTTGGTTACGACAGCTTAGACCTATATACGATAGGTTTCTTTAAGTTTCTGTCTACCAAATCCATTCACATGGCTTTGGTCGGTCCGAGGCTATAGAAGAAGACACTTGCCCAAGGTGCCACACAGTGGGGCAGAACCTGGAATCATGTCATTAGGAAACAAATTTCTTACTAGACAGCCACCCCGACAAATATATGAGGGCCTTTACGTTTGTTGTTGTGTAACCCAGTGTTTGCTTGTTTTTCTTTTCTTCTTTTAGTTGTTTCAGTCGACTGCGGGCATGCTGGATCACTGCTTTTAGTCGAACAAATAGACCGCAGGACTTATTCTTTGTAAGCCTAGTACTTATTCTATCAGTCTCTTTTGTCGAACTGGTAAGTTACGGGGGACGTAAACACACCAACATCGGTTGTCAAGGATGGTGGGGGATGGCGTTTGAAAATATATGGATCGAATCCATATGAGCCGGAACTATTTTTTTTAATATCTAGGACAACATCGACCAATGTGTACTCCCCTTATATTGTGACGGTGGGTTGTGAGTTGAGGGAATTTGGCTGCTATTTCTAGCGGAGTGAATGACCACATTCTAGGGTCTGTCGTTAACTCGTATAAATTATAATTGTTTTACTGGCGGTAGATGTAGATCAGTGACCTATGATATAATACTAATACTTGGTGGTAGTTGTGGCGGTGGTGGTGTGGTGTGGTGGTGAGAGAGTGTGTTGTTTTGAAGAGAGGGATATTGCTTTGATGATGTAAGTCAAATATCCGGTTGTAAAATCCTCACCTTCCTAGTTTGTCTAAGAGGACATATGAGAACAGCCAGTCCTCCTCAGATCAAAGGGAGATAGCGAGACATAGAAAGGGAAAGAGAGAACTGATTATTGTTCACTAAATTGTTCGGTTAGCATAGGATATGATGACAAGTTCTTGTAGGAGTGGATTTTTAAATCCATCAAGGCGATATAGGATGGTGGCTAGAACTTACATAACATCGGTTACCAGCCCACGAGTCGCAAGATAATTGAAAAACACAGAATCTGCAACTTCCGAAATATATAAAATGTAAAAATGATTATGAATATGCTTAAACAGCTTATATAATAAACCACGGGCATAACTCATAGACAGAATAAAGATCACGACACGCCATTTACTGCAAATAAAAAACAAAAAGAAAAGAGAACTCTTTACTCTTTTACTTGTTTCAGTCATTTGACTGTGGCCATGCTGGAGCACCGCCTTTAGTCGAGCAAATCGACCCCAGGACTTATTCTTTGGAAGCCTAGTACTTATTCTATTGGTCTGTTTTGCCGAACTGCTAAGTGACGGGGACGTAAACACACCAGCATCGGTTGTCAAGCGATGTTGAGGGGACAAACACAGAGACACAAACACACATACATATATATATACGACGGGCTTCTTTCAGTTTCCGTCTACCAAATCCACTCACAAGGCTTTGGTCGGCCCGAGGCTATAGTAGAAGACACTTGCCCAAGATGCCACGCAGTGGGACTGAACCCGGAATCATGTGGTTGGTAAGCAAGCTACCTACCACACAGCCACTCCTAAGGCGATATTTCTCTAAGTAATGCATCTTTTACTTGTTTCAGTCATTTGACTGTGGCCATGCTGGGGTAACCGCCTTCAATGGTTTAGTCGAACAAATTGACCCCAGTGCTTATATTTAAGACTGGGTACTTATTCTGTCGCTCCATTCTACCGAACTGCTAAATTACGTGAACGTAAACAAACCAGCACCAGTTGTCTCTTGGAGGGGAAGGTACGAGGATACAAGCGCGCATGCACGATGGGCTTCTACACAGTTTCCGTATACCATATCCACTCACAAGGCATTGGTCAGTGCGGTTAAGAAGCTCGCTTTGCAACTACGTGGTTTCTGGTTCAGCCCCATTGAGCGTCACTTTGGGCAAGTATCTTCTACTCTAGCCCTGACTCGATCAATGCCTTGTGAGTGAATTTGGTAGACAGTAACTGCATAGAAGCCTATTGTGTGTGTATGTGTGTGCGT
>NC_142947.1:35203499-35253499 GCF_046866305.1 Octopus bimaculoides | reverse complement strand
CCAGTACTTGAGTGGTACTTAATTTATCGACCCCGAAAGGATGAAAGGCAAAGTCGACCTCGGCAGAATTTGAACTCAGAACGTAAAGACGGACGAAATATCGCTAAGCACTTCGTCCAGCGTGTTAACGATTCTGCCAGCTCATCGTTAAGAAATATTAATAATGATAAAAAAAAAAAACTTCGTTTATTTGACTAACATTAACAGACTTACATTAATCCTTAAAATCAACATTAAGGAAAAATAAATAATAGCGAAAATAGAGGAAATAATGATAAGAGAATTCTTCAGCCTAAAAGCAACAACCCAACTGAATCAACCAAATTTCTTTTCTGGAATTCTGAAAGGTTCCCTAGGGGAAAAGTGGGGGCAAGCAGTTTCTTCAAGGTTAGGAATTGCGTGCGCCTCTAGATAAACTATGTTCCACACCCCTGCATCAATAACTACAACCACTACACCTCCCCATAACCACCACCACCACCACCACCACCGACACCACCACCACCACTACCACCACTGCCTCCGCCACCGCCACCACCACCAATGCTGCTCTGAAAATTAAACGAAATAGAAAAATTTCCTTCGGAATATGGAATATATAAATAAAAGTTAATAAATAAATAAATAAAACTTAAATGTTTTAACAGGGACTATATTTGGGGATCACCCTATGATTTGTCTTGTTACAGCTTAGAGAAAAAATGGTGGCACCTATGACTACCCGGCGCTCCATATTTTGTGTCACTTACAACCCTTTTTTTCTTCAACTGTTTACTCTTCATAGAGGTGAGCTCCTAGATCGCATCTAGAGAAAGGCCACACGATTAATTAGCATAAGGCCAGTTTCTGTGCCACAGATATGGTGTCGCTTCTCGCAGCCCTTTCTGGAAGTCCATTTATAGACAGGGATATTAGGAGACGCAGTCGATTCTGAGAGAGAAAGAAAGAGAGAGAGAGAAAGAAAGAGAGAAAAATGAATGAGAAGGAGAGCAAAAAGTCGACTGTTACATCCATCCTCGTTTAGCACGGGGGCTTAATGCAAAAGACAAAACACTGTGACAAATGAATCAGTGATAAACGAATCATCTCTGAGGGAACCTGTGGAAGAGGTAGACCTAGGAAGACCAGGGATGAGGTAGTAAAGCACAACCTTCGAACTTTAGGCCTCACCGAGGCAATGACTTGTGACCGAGACCTTTGGAAATATGCTGTGTGTGAAAAGGCCCGGCAAGCCAAGTGAGACCATAACCCATGGCCTCTGCCAGAAGTGTAGCCAGCCCACTTATGCATACCTTTCCTTCATTGGACACTAAACTCCACTTGCGAAGACCTATTGAGGTAAGTGAAATTGAAATCGAACCAAATTCACGTTGCCAGTACCGCCTGACTCGCCTTCGTGCCGGTGGCACGTAAAAGCACCCACTACACTCTCGGAGTGGTTGGCGTTAGGAAGGGCATCCAGCTGTACAAACTGCCAAATCAGATTGGAGCCTGGTGTAGCCATCTGGTTCACCAGTCCTCAGTCAAATCGTCCAACCCATGCTAGCATGGAAAGCGGACGTTAAACAATGATGATGATGATGATGATAATGAACAAATGGTAGATTCATTTACACTAAACTCACTGCCCCACAGCTGTGAAGCTCCCACCACTAGGTATTTCCTTCTTGATCATCTCTTCTTTTTCTTGCAGAGAATTCACTCTGCTGTGTCGTTTTTAGGATCAGGAGCCTTCATGGTTTTTTCTGTCACTGGTCCCATGTTGATGGACATCAGTTCGTAAATCTGTATAAATAATATGCAGCCTCGAAACATATTTGGATGTAAGGGAGGTTGTGTGTGTGTGTGTATTTGTGTGCGTGCACGCAATGGCCTGAGTATCTCAAAAGTATAAGAGGTGTATTTTGTTTATTGTTTGGTCAGATTAAGAAGGGCAGCAGTGTCGTTATCATCATTCTTATCATTATCATCATAATCCTCATCAAAACCTCCACCACCATTTCCATCATCATTGCCATCACCGCCACTACCACCATCACCACAATCATCGCCGTCGTCGTCATCACAATCATCACCACCACCGCAATTCATCATGATCATCATCACCATGATCATTGTCATCATCACCATCACGATCATGATCATGATCATCATCATCATAACAATCATCACCACCACCACAATCTTCATCATCATCATCGTCATCATTGTCAACATCATCATCATCGTCATGATGATCATCATCATTGTCATTGACGAAACTTGGTAGGAGGAAAACAAGGATCTTACCCCCAGTCACTCAAATGCTTTCAACAGAGCAGACACAACGAAGTGCACCCAAGGACTAGGCAGTGGAGTTATTAAAATGGACAATGGATTAAGTCCACCACGTGTTGGTGGTGGGCATGGGAGGCTATAAACAGTATAACAGAACCAATGTGAACATTATCAGCAACTGAACTCAAAGTATTGATACGGAAAGTTAAAATAAACACGAATCTGACTTATTTCGAGCTTTAACAGGGAGACAAACCTTCACCAAAACCTTCTCAATAAATAAATGAACAAACAAACAAACAAACAAACAAACAAACAAACAAATAAATAAATGAGATTGATTTTAAAATGATTTCTATTTTCTTGAGGATTAATATGTCTGATTCATTGAGTCATGTTCGACGTGCTTTTGGCATAGCAATGGTGATGATGAGCATGGTGACTACGATGATAACGATGATGATGATGGGGCATTGATGATGATGGTGATTAGGATAATGATGATAGTGATGATGATGACGACGACGATGATGATGGAATTAGTGATGGATCTAGATGTTGTTTATAAGTACATGACTCGCTTCTCTTGGGGTCCCAGGGAGACTCAATTATGAGATAGTCTGCTTAAAACTCTCTTCAACTCGTTATTTTAATCGAATCACCGCAGCCAATCTTATGTATGCGTGTATGTATGTATGTATGTGTGTATGTATGTGTGTATGTATGTGTGTATGTATGTGTGTATGTATGTGTGTTATGTATGTATGTACATATGTATGTTATGTATGTATGTATGTATATATGTATGTATGTATGTAGGTAGGTAGGCAGGCAGGTAGGTATGCATGCATGCATACATTGACCCCAGTACTTTTTTAAAGGCTGGTACTTATTCTATCAATATCTTTTGTTGAACTACTAAGTTCAGGGACGTAAACACACCAACATTGGTTGTCAAGCAGTGGTGGAGACAATCACAGACACACACACACACACATTTTATCTTTTACTTGTCTTAGTAGCTTGTTTTTACTACAGGCACACAAAACTTTTTTTAAAGCCTGGTACTTATTCCACCGGTCTTGTTTTGCCGAACCGCTAAGATACAGAGACGTAAATATACCAACTCCGGTTGTCAAGCGGTGGTGCAAGAACAAACACAGACACAAACAGATATATATATATATATTTCCTGGCATTTGTGCCAGTGGCACGTGAAAAAACATTCGAGCGAGGTCATTGCGAATGCCACTGGACTGGCTCCTGTGCAGGTGGCACGTAAAATAAACCATTTTGAGCATGGCCGTTGCCAGTACTGCCTGACTGGCCTTCGTGCCGGTGGCATGTAAAAGCACCCACTACACTCTCAGAGTGGTTGGCGTTAGGAAGGGCATCCAGCTGTAAAAACTCTGCCAAATCAGATTGGAGCCTGCTGTAGCCATCTGGTTCACCAGTCCTCAGTCAAATCGTCCAACCCATGCTAGCATGGAAAGCGGACGTTAAACGATGATGACATGTAACCGCATGTGGACTGTTGGCGATTTTCCCAACTTCTTCTTTCTTTCCTTTTGGACTTTCCTGTTTCCGATGAAAAGCTATGTTCAAAATGTAAAACAAAAACTCTCTTCTTTCTCCAAGCATCATATTAATACATTCCTTGTACTACGTCCCAACATTTGATTTTTTAACTCTGTTTTTTGAATTGACTAGATCGCTAGCCACTACACATTCTTTATTTTCTCTCCTTGTTTCTTTCTGTGTTCCTTTCTGTGGAAGAGCGTAGGCTCAAAACATTAAAGACTTTTTCATTTCCCAAGCGTTATACTAATACATCTGTTTGTTGTCTACACCACCTGTTTTCGTCTTTTGTTGTTCTTTGTGAATTCTCCCTATATATATATATATATATATATATATATAGGTTATTTCATATCTTCTCTATAATAACTATTGCTTAACCATTTTCTCGCACTGTCTCTGATGAAGGGATATATAAAATATCCTGGAAGCAGCTGTGAGACTTTTTCTTTATAATTGTTCTGAAATCTTTCATAGCCTTGGATTTTTTATCTCATTCTGTTAATTTTATATATATAAAATATATAGAAAATGTGGCTATTAAAATACATAACAGAACATGTGTAAAATGTGGAAGGGTGTGCCTCTCAGTTGGAGGTCTAAAAAGACATGTTAAGACAGTGCATATGGTGGCACCTGTTTCTCCTGCCAGCCAGCACAGTTATCTAGTATGTAATAAAATGTGTAAAAGCTTAGCTGAGCATAAAAGTCATATAAGGGCATTACATGGCAACAATCATGAATCATTTCAGTAAGTCTTCTTCGCAATGGCTTTTCTTGTGTAACGAGGATGCAGCTGTGTAATATATATATATATATATATATATATATACACACACATTGTTGGCACTCCGTCACTTACGACGTCGAGGGTTCCAGTTGATCCGATCAACGGAACAGCCTGCTCGGGAAATTAATGTGCAAGTGGCCGAGTACTCCACAGACAAGCATACCCTTAACATAGTTCTCGGGGATATTCAGCGTGACACAGTGTGACAAGGCTGGCCCTTTGAATTACAGGCACAACAGAAACAGGAAGTAAGAGTGAGAGAAAGTTGTGGTGAAAGACTACAGCAAGGTTTGCCACCATCCCCTGCCGGAGCCTCGTGGAGCTTTTAGGTATTTTCGCTCAATAAACACTCACAACGCCCGGTCTGGGAATCAAAACCGCGATCCTATGACCGCGAGTCCGCTGCCCTAACCACTGGGCCATTGCGCCTCCACATATATATGATACAACAGGTTTCATTCAGTTTCCGCCAACTAAATCCACTCACAAGGCTCTGGTCAGCTATATAGAAGGCACTTGCCCAAGGTACCACACAGTGAGACTGAACCCGGAACCATGTGGCTGGGAAGCAAGCCCGAGGCTAGAGTAGAAGACACGTAACTGATTCTGTGCATCATAGCCCAGTATTTTGACTGACTATATTTACACCATGGAAACTACACAAAAACAACAACAGCAATAACAACAAGGGCCGGTGTTCTGAAATTACTCATACAATGTCAGGCTCTCGGCACCCACACACTCCTACAGACACACCTAAAGCTATATGATTCACTAGTCTCACCCCACTTGCCCTCGTACAGAATCCTTGCACTTAAACATTTAGCCTGGTTTTTTTTCATCCCTCCTTCTCGTATTTCTCAACCCGCCCAACCATTAAACGCACAAGTCAGTCGAATCAAACATCACAAAACAGCACTTGCTTCACCCAAATTCTCTCTTTATTTCTCTCTCTCTCTCTCTCTTCCAGCGTAAAAGTGCCTCAAAAGGTCATGGTCAAAGTTCCCAATGACTTCGTACAAAAATGTGCGTGGTTTTATGTGTGTGTGTGTGTGTATTTAAAATTGGAAACTGTTGATAGTCTTCGATCGGGAGAAGGGAGTATCACATCGTCGTATCTGTTGCCCAAAATCAGCCCCATTTCAAGAACATCCAAGAATGGAAACGAGAACATCTGAGCAAAGCTGAAACTCACACCACGCATGCGTGCCCAAGCACACATACACACACGCATGTATACACACAACCATATTCTTTTACGTGTTTCAGTCAAGAGGGTGTGGCCATGCTGGAGCACTGCCAGTATATATATATATATATATATATATATATATATATACACATAGAGAGAGAGAGCTATATAAAAATATATATGTATGTGTGTGTATGTATGTATGTATATGTAATATATATATATGTGTGTATATATCTATATATGCGTATGCATATATGTATCTAGTTGTAAAATATACACATTTACATATACATACATACATATAGACATATGTGCGTGTGTGTGTGTGTGGAGACATAGAGATAGAGAGAGAGAGATATGCTTGTGTATATTTATGTGTTTGCATGTGTCAATATCCATACGTGTGTGTATCTGTACATGTGTGTGTGTGTTTTAAATTGCATAATTAACTTTATTAATAACGTTAATGATGGAGAAATTTTTCCCATCTCTAAATTAACATCTAATTAGATGAACTAATTAGAGTTAGTAATAAACTAAAAACTATTCTCTGACACCACTGACCTATTATAATAGCTTTATGGCAAACAGAGTATTCTGCTGGGAATCTCTCTCTCTCTCTCTCTCTGTATGTGTAGCAGTCATAATGATGATGGCGGTAGTGGTGGTAGTGGTGGTGGCACAGCAAAGGCTAGAAGCTTATTTACAAACACATAGGAATGGTTTCCTATTTAGTCATGAGGCCAGCAATTTTGAGGGGAGGGGTAGTTGTCGATATCAACGACCCAGTATTTGATTGGTGCTTTATTTAATCGGCCCCCGATAAAAATAATCCTTTCCGCTTTAGGCACGAGGTTTGACATTTTTGGGGGTGGTGGTGATGAGGGGAAAGTAGTAAGTTGATTACATTGACCCCAGTGCTTGGTTGGTGGTTATTTTACCGGTCCCGAAAGGATGACAGGCAAAGTCGACCTCGGCGGAATTTGAACTCGGAACGCAAAAAGAGGCAAAATGCCTCTTGGCATTTTTCCGGGCATGCTAATGATTTGCATTATCATCATCATCATCATTAAAGCGGCGATCTGGCAGAATCGTTAGTGCGCTGGACGAAGTGGTATTTCGCCCGTCGCTACTTTCTGAGTTCAAATTCCGCCAAAGTCGACTTTTAATTCTTTCGGGGTCGATAAAATAAGTACCAGTTGAACACTGGGGTCGATGTAATCAACTAGCACCCTCCCCCAAAATTGCTGCCCTTGTGGCAAAATTTGAAACTATTATTATTATTATTATTATTACTGCATAACCAAATAGTAGAAGTTTTACATTGGAAGCTTTGCCCAGAAATGGCGATTTGAAACTGGAGACACATGGCATGAACATTGGGTCGAAAGAGTGCTGGAGTTAGAGAATTGTAAGATTCTGCAGAACTGTCCTATTCAAACGGGCAAGAAGCTAGAAAATAATAGACCTGACATAATGATAGCCAAGGTAAAAATGGCTACTAAATGACCCATTATGCTTGTTTGATTCCAGGATCGTAAAGAAAGAAGATGAAAAACAATAACAAAAAAAAAAAATCCCTTAAAATTTGAAATTGCAAGAATTTGGAATATGGAAATTGTAAAGGTTGAGTGTATAATAATTGATGCATTGGGAACTGTGAGTAGAGATATAGACAAACGGTTGAAGGAGATTGGAACAGAGTGCCCTGTTGAGATTCTACAGAAAGTTTGCCTCTTAAGGGCAGGAAAGATTAACAGGAGGGTTCTAAGCACTTGAAAGACTATTGAAAGCTTGAGGATACTTAAGGGTACTGGTTGTAACCCGCTATCCACCAAATTCTACAAGGAATAAGAACGAACCCGAGTCAGATCAATAATAATAATAATAATGATAATAATAATAATAATGATAATAATAATAATAATAATAATAATAATAATAATAATGATAATAATAATAATCCTTTCTACTATAGGCACAAGGCCTAAAATTTTGGTGGAGGGAGAGGTTGATTATATCTTCCTGCTGTTCACGTTCTGAGTTCAAATGAAGACGAAGTCGATTTTACCTTTCATCCTTTCAAGACCGATAAAATAAGTACCAGTTGTACATGGTGGTCAATATAATCGACTAACATTTTTCCTGCAAAATTTCAGGCCTTGTGCCTATAGTAGAAAGGATTATTATTATTATATTGTTATTATTAAGGGACTGAGCTGACGGAGTTGTTAGGATGTTGGACAAAATTCTTAGCAGCTTTTCTTCTCGTCATTTATGCTCTGAGTTCAAATTCCGCCAAGGTCGACTTTGCCTTTCATCCGTTCGGGATCGATAAATTTAGTACCAGTTACGCACTGGGGTCAATGTAATCAACTTACCCCCTCATCCGAAATTGCTGGCCTTGTGCCAAAATTTGAAACCATTATTATTATTATTATTATTTAAGGCGGCAAGCTGGTAGAATCGTTAGCACCCTGGCTAAAATGCATAGCAACGTTTTGTTCATCTCTAAGTTCCAAGTTCAAATTCCGTCAAGGCCGACTTTGCCTTTCATCCTTTCAGGGTTGATAAATGAAGTACCAGTTGAACACTGGCGTTGACATAATCGACTTACACTCTCTCCTGGAATTGCTGGCCTTGAGCAAAAATTTGAAACCATTACTATTTTGAAATTGCATGCTAATTAATTTAGGAAGTATTTCATTTTGAGGTTTGGTGACAACAAATTTCCTCAAGTCTCAAGAATTTCCCTTAGAATTCTTGGAATTGCTGGAAGTCAGTGACATGAAAGAGTGTAGAGGAGAAGACTGATGTATATACCAAAATATCAGGAAAATGCTTAAGTGTTTACTTAGCTTTTAATTTTCCCAGTGTTAACTTTGTTTTTGTTTTTTTTTCTAATTGGCCCCGGGAGAGAAAAGGAATCAACAGATTAAATATCAGTTATACGTTAGTGTTAATCTAATCAACCATACATTTACACTTGTCCTACAGTTGAGGCCAAGTGTAAGAAATTGTTACCATTATCATCATTAAAAAGACGACGAGCTGGCAGAATCGTTAGTTTGCCGGGCAGAATGCTTAGCGGTATTTCACCCATCGCTATGTTCTGAGTTCAAATTCTGCGCAGGTCGACTTTGCCTTTCATCCTTTCAGGGTCTAGTGTTGCTAGGATGAATCCTTCTGTTTCAGCTTTCAAACCAACACTCTGCAGTCACTGAGGGGTTCTTCTTATATCTACATCAGCTTCCCCAGCTTGTTTAGGGTATTGCCCATACAATGGTTTTTCTTCAAGCTTTCCTGTTTGGCTTTTGTTTTACACTTTTTTGCTGCTTTAGTGGGTGGTGTGCCCTCCTTATCTTCTTCATAATCCTTTAAGATTGAGTGCAGTCTCTTACTCTATTCATGTTGCCTTACCAGCTGTATCGTTCAGTCGGTGTTACTTTGGAGGTACACTTGAAGTCCTATCGTGGTCGTTTTATAGGACGTTTCAAGATGGATTAAGCATTTGCTGCTTTTCTTTTGTAGAAGATAGAACCTGCAGACGCCTGATTTTGGGTGGTGCATCCTGTTTAGGGTCAGCGGTTTCCTGGCCTTTTTGTCCATACGCTAGACATCACTCAGATTCCAGTTGATGACAACTGGTACCACCAGGGAGTTTATAGCTGCAATTCTATTCTGAGAGTTCAGCTCAGTATTCTGGATTATTCTGATACATCTATAATATTCTTTCCTGATTTCTTTCATTGATCCACATTGAATCCCTTTCCCTTCGTGTATCCCAAGATACTTATGGAAGTCTTCTTGGTTCATGTCCTTGATAGATGCATCATGATTAATTTGGGTTGTGGTATTACCTGTCAGTTTACCATGTTTGAACAAAGCTTTTGCACACTTGTCAAAGCCGAATTCCATACTGATGTCATCACTGAATTTTTTCACAGTTATTAGTAGCCCTTTCAGATCCTTTTGGATATAACTTCAGATTGTCCATATAGAGCAAGTATGTGATGATCTTGTCAAACATTTTGTAACCGTAATTTGTTCTACTGAATTATTATTATTATTATTATTATTATTATTTTTAAGGCGGTGAGCTGGCAGAATCGTTAGCGCGCTGGACGAAATATTCAGCAGTATTTTGCCCATCGCTATGTTCTGACAAATTCTGCCAGGGTCGTCTTTGCCTTTTATCCATTTGGGAATGATAAAATAAGTACCAGTTGACCACTGGGGTCAATGTAATTGACTCATCTCTACCTCTCCCAAGCTGGCCCTGTGGCAAAAATTTGAAATAATTATCAAAGCAGTGAGCCGACAGAATCATTAGTGTGCTGAATGAAATGCACAGCAGTATTTCGTCTTTCTCTACATTTTGAGATTAAATTCTAGAGAGGTTAACTTTGTCTTTCATCCTTTCGGGGTCAATAAAATAAGTACAAGTTGAGCACTGGGGACGATGTAATCGACCTAAACCCTCCCCAGTGGAATTTCCGGCCTTGTGCCAAAACTTTAAGCCATTAATATTATCAGACTGGGGAGCCGGAAGAAATACTGCTAAGCATTTTGTTCGGTGTGTTAATGATTCTACCAGCTCAGTGCCTTAACAATAATAATAATCCTTTCTTATTCTGGCACAAGACCAGCAATTGTGAGGCATGTGGAAGTCGATTACATCAACCCCCTGCAATCACTGGTATTTGTCCCCTTAATAATTTTTTCTGCTGCAGGCACAATGCCTAAAATTTGTGAGAAAGGGGCCAGTCAATTGTATTAGCCCTAGTGCTCAACGGTGCTTATTTCATCACACTGAAAGGATGAAAAGCAAAGTTGACCATGGAGGAATTTGAACTCAGACCACAAAGACCCAGAAGAAATGTCACTAAGCATCTTGCCCGGTGTGCTAACAATTTTGCCAGCTTGCCCCCTTTAATAAAAATAGCTTCAAATTTTGGCACAAGGCCAGCAATTTCGGGGAAAGGGGTAAGTCGATCATACCGACCCCAGTGTTCAACTGGTACTTATTTTATTGACCCCAAAAGTATAAAATGCAATTTGCTCTCGGCGGGATTTGAACTCAGAACTTAAAGAATCGGCAGAAATGTCGCTAAGCATTTTGTCCAGAATGCTAATGATACTGTCAGCTTCCCATCTTAACAATAACAACAATAATATCTTTTAATTATTTTCTTCCTTTTGGTGATAGTCTATTTTTAGATCAGCTTTAAATTTCCTTTTGTGACGAATAACTTAGAAGAATTAAAGCGAAGAACATATTTCAGACATCAAGTAAAAGCATGCGTGTATATCTTAAAAAAAAATTTACTGACACGCTTTCTAGTTACGTTGAGGACAAGCTCTGGATCGCTAACTTCTTATGAGTAATTGATGAACTTATATACAAGACACACACAGTTGGGGAGAAGAGACTGCAGCCCATTCTATCTGGTCACACGTAATGTGGCTATTTTATTAATGGGAGCACAATAGCTCGTCAGTAAGCATTCACCAGAGCACAAAGTGATTTCACAGACTCTTAGATAAAGTTAGTAAACAAGTTAATAGTTCAATAAAGATGAGTAATACCAGCTAGCTCAGCATATTTTTCATGGTCACTTGTTCAAAATAATAATGATAACAATTGACATGTTTTTTATTTCCTTTTTTTCTTTCTTTTTTCATTTAAGCTCGTCATGATAAATTTTGCTAATCTTGATATTTAATTAAAGTTAGGTGGTGGTTTCGATTCCCAGACTATTTTTTACTCGTTTCAGCCATGCCGCTGCGGTCAGGGGATAGAATCGTTAGTACACCAGGCTTAGCGACATTTCGTCCATCTTTACGTTCTGAGTTCAAATGCCATCAAGGGTGACTTTGCCTTTCATCCTTTCGAGGTTGATAAAATAAGTACCAGTAGAACTCTGTGGTTGCTATAATCGACTTATCCTCTCTCCTCTAAGAAACCAATAAAAAAGAAGCTTATCAAGAACATGTGCACATGTGTTTCTTAGAATACAATTGGTTTTTGCTAGATTAAAGTTGTTTTATTAAATTAGCAAATATGTCTTCAAATACCTCTTGCACCTTGAGAATATACATGCATGTGTACGCATGCGCATGCACACACACACACACACACAAAATTTCCTAGTACGTTACATAGTGTTTGTGTATAATTTGAAACATACGGCATGATTTTAGGTGTGGCTGTGTGATAAGAAGCTTGCTTCCCAACCACATGGTCCCGGGTTTGGTCCCACTGTGTGGCACCTTGGGCCGACCAAAGCCTTGTGAGTGGATTTGGTAGATGGAAACTGAAAGAAGCCCGTCGTATATGTGTATATATATGTATATGTGTATGCGGGTGTCTATATGTTTGTGTGTCTGTGCTTGTCCTCCCAGCATCGCTTGACATCTATGATGGTGTGTTTACGTACCCGTAACTTAGCGGTTCGGCAAAAATGACCGATAGAATAAGTACTAGGCTTACAAAGAATAAGTTCTGGGGTTGATTTGCTCAACTAAAGGCGGTGCTCCAGCATGGCTGCAGTCAAATGACTGAAACAAGTAAAAAGAGTAAAAAGGGAGAGAGAGTATATATATATATATATATATATATATATATATATATATATATATATTACTCTTTTACTTGTTTCAGTCATTTGACTGCGGCCATACTGGAGCGTATCTTTGTCCCATACCACTGCATAACAACTGGTGTTGATGTGCTTACTTCCCCATAATTTAGTGGTTCGGCAAAAGAGACTGTGAGAGTAAGTACAAGGCTTTAAAAAAAATCCTGTGGTGATTTGGTCGACTAAAATTCTTCAAGGTGGTGCCCCAGCATGGCCACAATCTGACGACTGAAACAGATAAACAATGTACATGCACTACAACATTTTATCTTCCCATGGGTAAAACGTGGGATCAATGTCGTCAGTTTCTACCTCATCAGAGAAAGAATATCTATTTTATGTCCACGGAGAGATGAGTTGCTTATAACTATTTACAGTGCATACAAACTAGAACTCCGGTATATCTTACATTTGAGATCATCTCCAGTTGCTATATAGTGCAGCGTGAGTTAATTCGCGTTGGCATTAAGTTGAGCCGAGTCGTAGTTTGTAGACACTATAAATAGCGATTAGAATGCAATCTCTCCGTGGACAGAAAATAGGTGTTCTTTTTCAGATGGAGGTTCAAAAAGGTTAGAAACCGGTCTCACTTTTCCTGCTTATGGAACGTAAAAATGTGATGTAACTACATCGTTGCTTACTATTCACAACGGGGCTAAAACGGTTTGCATATTAAAAAAGAAAGGTATTACCTTACATTCTAAATTATATATGAACGTGAGAGTATATATATGTGATAGAGAGAGAGAAAGAGAGAGAGGAGGGAGAGAAAGAGATATGCATATATACACACACACATATATGTACATTCATATATGTGCGTGTGTATATTTACCTCCGTGTGTATGTATATCTATATATATATATATATATATATATATATAGAGAGAGAGAGAGAGAGAGAGAGAGAGAGAGAGAGAGAAGAGAGAGAGAGAGAGAGAGAGAGAGAGAGAGAGGGGGGAGGGGGGGGGAGAGATGTATATACCTAGAGATGTATATACCTATATATATATATATATATATATATATATATATACATAGAGAGAGAGAGAGAGAGAGAGAGAGAGAGAGAGAGAGAGAGAGAGAGAAAGAGAGATACGTATATACCTATATATATATATATATATATACACATAAATATAGATAGATAGATAGGTAGATAGATAGATAGATAAATATTATATATGAGGTATTAACCCTCTAGGTGGTGTGTTTAAGCAGCAGTTTATAAACATGTGCCATTTGAGTTTATGAAACTATATTCCTGTTTCACCAAGTTGGAATGCCGAGAAGGTCCAGTTTCAGGAACCACGATATGTCACGGGGTTATTAAAACAACAACAGCCACTACGACGACGACATGAAGAAAACATACCAAAACTAATGATGTGCTTGCTTCTTGCTGTTGTTGATGCTTATAGATTTAAACTTAGAAATTACAGGCTGAGCAGAAGAAATACTGGCAACGCGAATTGTAGAAGATTATATTACTGCGCGCGCGTGTGTGTGTGTGAGGGAGAGAAAGAGAAAGGGAGAGAGACTCCTATCATTTCACTTATACCCAGAGACATTAAGCAAATTTCATTACAAGACAAAAAAATGTTTCCATTTCTAATTATAAAGGTTTATCACACCACCATTAACATCATTACCACCACCGCCGCCGCCACCACCATCGCCACCACCCGCACCGCCGCCGCCACCGGCACCCCCACCACCGCTAACAACAACAACAACAACAACCATCACCACTACCAAAATCGCCGCCACCACCACCACCACCATAACCACCATTTGCATTTCCTGTTGTTGGCACTCCGTCGCTTACGACGTCGCGGGTTCCAGTTGATCCGATCAACGGAACAGCCTGCTCGAGAAATTAACGTGCAAGTGGCTGAGCACTCCACAGACACGTGTACCCTTAACGTAGTTCTCGGTGGAGATTCAGCGTGACACAGTGTGACAAGGCTGGCCCTTTGAAATACAGGTGCAACAGAAACAGGAAGAAAGAGTGAGAGAAAGTTGTGGTGGAAGAGTACAGCAGGGTTCGCCACCATCCCCTGCCGGAGCCTCGTGGAGCTTTTAGGTGTTTTCGCTCAATAAACACTCACAACGCCCGGTCTGGGAATCGAAACCGCGAGTCCGCTGCCCTAATCACTGGGCCATTGCGCCTCCTGCTTTTCCTGTATATCATATGTATTACAGAGGACATTTTTCCCTGGCGTCCATGCAACCATATATGATACACATCCACGATTATTTTCAACCACCGAACTAGCTTGGGATTTTATGGAAAGAAAGCTTTAAACTGGCACTCTGTCGGTTCCAACGACGGGGGTTCCGGCTAATCCCATCAAAAGGAACAGCCTGCTCGTGAAACTAACGTGCAAGTGGCTGAGTACTCGACAGACACGCGTACCCTTAACGTAGTTCTCAGGAAGATTCTGCATGACACAGAACGTGACAAGGCTGACCCCTTCGCAATGCAGGTACTACTCATTTTTGCCAGCTGAGTGGGCCAGAGCGATGTGGAATAAAGTTTCTTGCCGAAGGTCACAACGCGCCAACGGGAATCGAACTCACGACCTTAAGATCGTGAGCCAAATGCCCCTAACCACTAATGGAATGCTTTCTATTACTTAGAACGTATGAAACAACAGCTAAGAGCACGGACGTTCGGGATAAACGTATGACAATGCTTTCGACAGGCTGAGTAAAGTAAGGCAAGCAATGAGACATTCCAGTTTAAAAAGACGAGATGGTCAGGGCTGGAACACCTTTGATTCAAATGAGTAAAACTGTTATAGCTTGTTGAATTTACTTACTATTTAGCAAATACTAAAAGTAGCTGACTTTGCAAAAATGTAGTTTCGGGTTCAGTCCTACAGCACGGCACGTTAGACAAGTGTCGTCGACTAAAACTACCGGACCGACCAATGATTCGTGAGAGAATTTGGTCGATAGAAACCATGCGAAAATCTATCTATCTGTCTATCTATCTATCTACCTACCTAGCTGTCTAATCTACCTATCTATCTATCTATCTACCTATCTACCTATCTATCTATCTATATCTATCTATCTATATATCTATCTGTCTGTCTTTTGTCTATGTGTGGTGTGTACGTGCATGTCTGTCTTTGTGTCTACTGGATCAAGGCTGACTTGGGCTAAAAAAACTACTACTACTACTACTAGTAATAGTAGTATTGTTTTTGCCCCTTTTTATCACTCCGTGTCAACGAGTAAGCAACGGACATAATCAACCAGCCTGCTAGAAACAACAACTAAATCTCCTTCAATTCATACCAACCCCGAAAGACAGACCAAGTAACGGACGTATTATCGATTAGCTGTACCAAGGAAAACTAACGGAATGGTCGCGGCTGGATTGACTGATCATAAGTTTGGTCGGTTACGGCTGATCTAGTGCTAAAACAAGACGTATTTCATTTCTGTCTGTGTTGGTAAATTCTAGTTCTCACATTACGAAGTTTTAAAGATTTGTTTATTTATTAAACAGTCTATAAACATCGTAAGATGACTTCAAAAACTAACATAAATCCGTACTTTTTCTCAAATTTCATTCTACAATATTTTCGCGTGTATGTATGTATGTATGCGTGTGTATGTATGTATTATATATCTTATGCATACATAATACACACATATACATACATACATATATATACATATACATACTATACAAGATACAAATTAAGATATATGCTATATATATATATATATATATATAGCATATATCTTAATTTGTATCTTGTATAGTATGTGTATCTGTATATATATGTATATGTATATATGTGTGTGTATATATATAGTTGGAATTTACAAAAAAACAAAACAAAAAAAAAGATGAAGACGGGTGTGGAAACAACAAACAGATGTATTAATTTAACGCTCGGGAAGTGAGAAAGTCTTTTACGTTTCGAGCCTACGCTCTTCTACAGAAAGGAACATAGAAATAAGCAGAGAGAGAAAATAAAAAAAAAGGTTTAGCGGCTAGCGATCAATCAGTATGCATATTATATTGTTTGTATGTGTGTGTGTGTATATATATATATATATATATATATATATATATATATATATATACATAAACATACGTATATAGATTAAAATAGGAAAAGGAAAAAAAAAAACATTTGGCGTCATTCGAAAAAAAAAAAAGAGAAAAAACATTTAATTTAGGTCGAGAGTATAAACATACAGTCTCTTGCAGCTGTTTCGAGCATGCGGTATCATGATACTTGAATAAAGATTCCATAAGCTGAGTATACCGTTAATAGAGAGGGAGAAGTCATAGAGATGTAAAATTGAAGGAATTTCCACAATCGGAGATATTAGTATATCCAGTTTGTGAAAAAATGGGAGAAGAATCAGACTAAAACAGGTATGTGTTACGTAGTTTCTTGATCAAATAAGTAATAAAGTTATAGGTAATGTCCATTAGCAGTTTCAAGTGAGAATGTTCAATGATAATCTATGTCTAGGAATAGTGGAAGTTACTAGCAGTCAGGGCCGGCCTAGCAGCATTATGGGGCCCTGAACATGTCAGTTCCATGGGCCTTATAATATTTACTTAATGACAGCAAGCTACAGCTTACACAGGTCAGAATTGGACCCTAGACTCAAGAGGCCCCAGGCAATTGCTCAGTCTGTCGATACCTTAAGACGGCACCGTATACACAAAAAAAGATTATGCGTACATCAAAACATATATCCACAATAATTAAGAGCACAATTGATAACTGGCACTCCGTATATATATATATATATATATATATATATATAAGTATATGCATATATATATGTACATGTATGTATATACGTTCATCTACATGTACATAAAAACACATAACTGGGTACATGACGTGGCAAAAGAACAAGGACAAAATGGTAAACACGGTGCAACAAACAAGCAGGCCACATAGAAACATCCCCTTCATCAGCTGCCACCATTAAAACTCCGGCGTTTCGAAGAATTAAGGCAGTACGCATCGTTAAAATGGTTCTTCCCACGAACACAAATTAAATTGTTTTCGTGGAGGGTAGTGGCGGACGGAAAACAAGACAGGAAAACGAAACGGTGAAATAAACAAACAAAAAGGCTGTATAGCCAGACGTGAAGTGTGTATGTCTTGAACGCTATATATATATATATATATATATATATATATATATATATATATATATATATATATATACACACACACACACCACCAACAACAGTATATGATTAATATAGCCCGTAATATTCTTGATGATTTTGGATAACCATTGCTTTAAATAAATTTAATAGTAATTAATATATAATTATGAATTAATTACATAATCATGGCATTAATGATGTTTATTCTTAATGAAACAGATGTTGAACACAATTAAATTTTGAACTATCTGCGAAATGTGAGCTGTTTTGTATATATCAGATATAAATACATGTGTGCATGTATGTACACACACACACACGTACGCACGCACATATATAATCTTTCAATTGGCAATAATTTACAAATTTACGAATGAGACTGAAAAGCCTATTTTTGCGCATATCACATTCCAAACTTGTGGACCTTATGAAGTTAGATAAGTGTTACACACGAAACTCCGAGCCTTTGAGTCTGTTTTGAAACTTTCTAATGATTAACAAATTAAAATAAAGTGCGTACACACGCACACACATTTTTGCCATATATTAAATAATATTCACGTGATATATTATATACGCTTGATAGCTTTTAAAGATGTGATGGCTGTGATTAGCTTCACTTCGTTACTGCGGAAACAAGTTGACTCATATTACTTTGTGGTTTACATCACGCTCGGAAGAAGAATCCGGATTACGTCATATCGCTTCACATAGAAGCGAGAGTTTAAAGGAAATGGCAGTTTGATTAAAATTATGAAATAAAATAAAGAATAATGCGTGTAAAATTTAAAACTAAAATAGATTGCCGAAATGTTGATTCTTAATGCAAGCGGGTAACTGGCGCAAATATAACTTCATGGTGTTGTGAATAAGGAATTGTTTACGGAAAAGTATAGTAAAAATGAAACCGGCTTGTGTACGGTGGTGGTGGTAGTTGGGGGCGTGACTGAGTGGTAAGAAGTTAGCTTCCCAACATGATTCTGGGTTCAGTGTTACTGCGTAGCATCTTGGGGCAAGTGTCTTCTGCTATAGCCTCGGGCCGACCAAAGACTTGTGAGTGGATTCGGTAGACGGAAACTGGAAGAAGCCTGTCGTATATATCTATATCTACCTATATATATATATATATATATATATATATATATATATATATATATATATATATATACATACATACGTGTGTGTGTGTGGTGTCTGTATCATTGTGTTTGTCTCCCACCACCGCTTGACAACCGGTGCTGGTTTGTTTACGTCCCCCGTAATCTAGCGGTTCGGCAAAACAGTCAGATAAAATATGTATCAGGCTTTAAAAAAAGATAGATGGGTACTGATCTCGATTTGTTCGACTAAACCCTTTCAAAGCGGAACCCCAATAAGGCCGCAGTACAAAGACTGTAACAAATAAATAAAAAACAAAAAAAAGATACATACATATGTACATAAATACATACATACACAATACATACATACACAAT
The DNA here is from genome assembly GCF_046866305.1 of Octopus bimaculoides. Lineage (NCBI taxonomy): Eukaryota > Metazoa > Mollusca > Cephalopoda > Octopoda > Octopodidae > Octopus > Octopus bimaculoides. The sequence goes on along the minus strand of NC_142947.1, from coordinate 35,234,376 downwards.
ACATACATACGTACGTACATACATACATACGAAGCAATAAGGAAGGGAGGCAACTTCTGAAATAATTTGCAATGAAAATTGCTTCCCCGTCTGAAGACCGAAAAAGAATTTTTTTACTCTATATAAATATACATACTCTTTTACTTGTTTCAATCATTTGACTGCGGCCACGCTGGAGCACCGCCTTGAAGGGTTTTAGCCGAATAAATCTGCCCCAGGACTTATTATTTTTTTTAAAGGCTAGTGCTTATTTCATCGTCATCTTTTACCGAACTGCTAAGTTACGGAGGATATAAACATACCAACACCGGTTGTTAAATGGCGATATGAGGGACAAACACGGACTCAAAGACGCACACATACACACGCACACACAGATGATGATGGTGATGGTGGTGGTGGTGGTGGTATTGATAATGTTGAAACAGATTAGAAGATTATGTGATATCAGCGTTTATATTAGAGAGACCAAGAGATAGACAAAGGGATAGGTAGGTAGGTAGAGAGAGAGAGAGAGAGAGAGACAGACAGATAGAGAGGTAGGTAGGTAGGTAGAGAAAAGAGAGAGAGAGAGGGAGACAGAGAGAGAAAGTATTAAGAGGCAGCAAGATAGAAAGCCTGAGAGGCAGAATTTTGTGATATCAGCATTTATAAAAGAGAGAGAGGGGGGAGATAGAGGGAGGGAGAGAGAGAGAGACAGACAGACAGAGAGGTAGGTAGGTAGGTAGAGAGAGAGGAGAGAGAGAGGGAGAGAGAGGTAGGTAGAGAGAGAGAGAGGAGGAGACAGAGGTAGGTAGGTAGAGAGAGAGGTAGAGAGAGAGGGAGACAGAGAGAGAGGTAGAGGTAGAGAGAGGGAGACAGAGAGAGAAAGTATTAAGAGACAACAAGATAGAAAGCCTGAGACAGACAAAGAATTTTGTGATATCAGCAATTATAAGAGAGAGAGAGAGAGAGAAAGAGAGAGGAGGCAGACGGACAGACAAACAAACAATTGTTTCTCTTTTGAAATGTCAATTGTTTACTGACTGAATAAATAGCACAGAAACTGTTGTCTGTTGATTCCAGTCATTTTGTCATAGATCAGGTTTGTTTCTCGTTGTGTGTGTGTGTGTGTGTGTGTGTGTGTTATTAAAAGTACAGAAATACCCCCACCCATCTAGTGATCCACCCACCTACCTACTTGTCTACCCCATTTTCCCACTCTCCAGTGGAAAATGATTCTGTAAACATATAGATTAAAATTATGGCACAAAGCCAGCAATTTTGAGGCGGTGGGGAAGGGGGAGTCAATTACATCGACCCCAGTACGCAACTGCTACTTATTTTATCAACCCCTAAAGCTTGAAAGGTAAAGTCAGCCTCAGCAGAATTTGAACTCGGAATGTAAAGACATGAAATCTTACCTGGCATACTAATGATTCTGCCAGTTTGCCATGACTCACTGAACTGTGGCCATGCTGGGGCACCAGCTTGAAGGGGATTAGTCAAGCAAATCGACCCCTCCTCCCCAGTACTTATTTTTAAAGTTCTGTACTTAATTCTAACAGTCTCTTTTGCTGAACTGCTAAGTTACAGCATGGAAGCTGATCATGTGTGTGTGTGTGTGTGTGTGTGCGTGTGTGTGTGTGTGACATTATGTTTGTCTCCCACTACCACTTGACAATTGGTGTTGGTTTGTTTCTGTTCCCATAACTTAGCAGTTGTCCCAGCATGTTCACAGTTCAATGATTGAACCAAATAAAAAGTAAAAGATATACTGAATACACCATTTTGAGCGTGGTCGTTGCCAGAATCGCCTGACTGGCCTTCGTGCTAGTGGGATGTAAAAGCACCCACTACACTCTCGGAGTGATTGGAGTTAGGAAGGGCATCCAGCTGTAGAAACTCTGCCAAATCAGATTGGAGCCTGGTGTAGCCATCTGGTTTCACCAGTCCACAGTCAAATCGTCCAACCCATGCTAGCATGAAAAGCGGACGTTAAACGACGATGATGATGATGATGATATATTGAAACTGGTGACATCATTTTAATTGATACAACATCGCTTCAGCTATTGTATCCTTTGGACATCTTCAGGTACTTGTCATATTTGGTAACATTCTTAGAATTTCAAACTAAACCCTTTATTACATCCACAACAGTAAAGTAAAAGAACCCCTTTGGTCATGAATGAACATGGGATGTACCAAGGAAATTCCCCTCCGAGGCACAAGTCCGGGCAAGGTTAATTATGGAAGATCAGCAGTCGCCCATGCGTACCAGCTTCTCTCCATACCATTATATGTACATAAGGAAAAGGGGTAAAGACACCCTTTGGTCATGAATGACCATGGGATTGCACCAAGAAAGTTCCCCTCCGAGGCATAAATCCAGGCAAAGTTGATTATGGAAGACCAGCAGTCACCCATGCATACCAGCCTCCTCTCTCCATGCCAATGATGTTATCCAAGAGAAAGACAAAGGCCGATACAGCTTGGCACCTGTGACATTGCAACTCATTTCTACAGCTGAGTGAACAGGAGCAACATGAAATAAAGTGTCTTGCTCAAGACCACAACACACAAGTCGGTCTGGGAATCAAACTCACTACATCATGATTGTGAGCCCGATGCTCTAACCACTGAGCCATGGGCTTTCACTATATTCACAACAACATAGTGACCTTAATTCCATTGTCCCACATCAGAGATACCCTTCTTCTTGGAATGTTGCCTGAATCAGAGTAACATATTTGCTGTTGTGTAAGACGTGCTTAAAATTTGTAATGTATCAATAAATTGTCTTGTGTCTAAATATGGTTGTATTGCAGATGGGAGACTGAGTGTTGAAGGATAGGGATCAGGATAACATAAGTCCCCTAGGCACAATTATTGTTACAAATAATAATGAAATACTGAAAACAAGCTACAATATCACAGTCTGTTCATGAAAACTTATGTAAAATTGCTTACACTATGTTGGCAGTTATGTGGAGAGGTCATATCATCTCATTATCCCTTCTTCTCCAAATAGGCGCAGGAGTGGCTGTGTAGTAAGTAGCTTGCTTACCAACCACATGGTTCCGGGTTCAGTCACACTGCATGGCACCTTGGGCAAGTGTCTTCTACTATAGCCTCAAGCCGACCAAAGCCTTGTCAGTGGATTTGGTAGACGGAAACTGAAAGAAGCCTGTCGTATATGTGTATATATATATATATATATATATGTGTGTTTGTGTGTCTGTGTTTGTCACCCCCAACATCGCTTGACAACCGATGCTGGTGTGTTTACGTCCCAGTAACTTAGCGGTTCGACAAAAAGAGACTGATAGAATAAGTACTAGGCTTACAAAGAATAAGTCCTGGGGTTGAGTTGCTTGACTAAAGGCGGTGCTCCAGCATGGCCACAGTCAAATGACTGAAACAAGTAAAAGAGAATACATAAGCCACACATGATACATGGCTTACATTATTTAATGCTTGCATTATCTTTAAGAAACATTTTTTTCTTGATTATTCAAACGAAAATTCTACTAGAAAGATGAAAAGAATGCTACATTTCCATCTGCCTAGTAGCTCTTTGCAATTATTAGATGACAGCAAAACCATAGTCATAGTAAATCACCCTGATGTCCAATCGCAGTAAAAACGAAACAACATCATAGCCAAAATTATAAGTTTTACATCCTGTATGGCAAATCTTTTGACCAAGATATAAACAACTACGAAGCTGATCAGAAAGGAAATAAAACAGAAATATGATACTCATTTAATGTAGTTTAGATATAATGAATTTAATGTTTCATACTTCATTCCATTATACTGTTACAGAATTGTGTTTACATGTACAGATTTATAGAATTCCCAGACAAATCCACTTTGAAATATCTTTCAGTAAGTAAATGATGAAACATACTAAATTTGTTTTGACATAAAATATTCTTGTAGAAGAGGGGTGCACCATATGCAAGGGTGCATCTTATACACTGGCATACTTAATTTGTTTTTTACACAAAAATCCTTGAGAAATAGGGGATGCGTTATATGCAAGGGTGTCTCTTATACACCAGCAAATATGATACATATTGTTTGACTGACTTAATCAAATGACAGATGCCCAAAGAAGATAGTGGGATACTTTGGCCAAAACATAGAGACAATAACAACTAAAACGAGGACACTAGTTTGACTATGTCAGTCGGTATAATAAAGCAATTATAAAGTTGGCTCATTTTCATTATTGCTGGGTGTGTTACATTAATAATACACAACGAAGTCCAGGTGAACCATCATTGGTCCCTATCAAATTTTTTTTAAGGTTCTACCTCTTTCACAGGTTCCCTCTCTAATTGTGGAGAGAACCTGTGAAAGAGGTAGACCCAGGAAGACATGGGATGAGGTGGTGAAGCATGATCTTCAAATGTTGGGCCTCACAGAGGCAATGACTAGTGACCGAGACCTTTGGTGATATACCATGGTGACATACCATACCAAGTGAAATCAAAGTCGTAGCCATTGCTGATGTCATGTAAACAGCACCTGTGAAATCATAATTGTGGTCATTTCCATGTACTATGATCTTCAAATGTTGGGCCTCACAGAAGCAAAAGATGAGGTGGTGAAGTATGATCTTCGAATGTTGGGCCTCATGGAGGTAATGAGACCATGGCAATATGCTATGCTTGAGAAGACTCGTCAAACCAAGTGAAACTGTAGTTGTTGTCAGTGTCATGTAAATGGCACCTGTGCCCATTACACTCTCAGAGTGGTTGGCATTAGGAAGGGCATCCAGCCATAGAAACCCAAGTCAAATCAGACTGGAGTCTGGTACAACTCCCCAGCTCACTCCCTCCATCAAATCAACATTACCTGCACAGGTGCAACTGGGTGCCACATGTTAGATGTTGAAATGATCGCAGAGCAATGTGAAATGAAGTGCTTTGCTCAAGAACACAATGCAACACCTGGTCTGGGAATCAAACCCACAATCTCGCAAATGTGAGTGCAACACCCTAACCACTGAGCCATGCACCTTCACACAAACATACATATATATATATATATATATATATATATATATATATATATATATAACTATAAAATCTGGTAATTATTCAATATATTAATTAATATCGATTAATTATCAGGAGGCCAGCACATCTAAAGAATCAAAGAGATTCAGAAATATTATCTGCAATCTCAGGGGATCAACAATTTAGGTCTTAATAGACACAAGATGTGATCTATTTCTAGCGCATTAATTGTCCACGTTAGTGGTCGATGTTATTTTTAAAATATATATATATATATATATATATATATATATATATGGTGGCCTTCTTTCTTTCAGTTTCTTATTTCTTTATTGCCCACAAGGGGCTAAACATAGAGGGGACAAACAAGGACAGACAAAGGGATTAAGCCGATTACATCGACCCCAGTGGGTAACTGGTACTTTATTTATCGGCCCCGAAAGGATGAAAGGCAAAATCAACCTCGGTGGCATTTGAACTCAGAATGTAGCGGCAGAGGAAATACTGCTAAGCATTTCGTCCAGCGTGCTAACGTTTCTGCCAGCTCACCGCCTTCTTTCTTTCAGTTTCTGCCTACCAAATCCACTCACAAGGATTTGATCAGCCCTAGGCTACAGTAAAAGGCATTTTGTCCAAGGTGCCATGTAGTGAGACTGAACCTGGAACCATGTGCTTGGGAAGCAAACTTCTTACCACACAGCCACGTCTGCACCTGTGTTTATATAGTGTACACACGTTGAAATACCACAACACAGAAGGCCTAACAAATACAATGGATATGTTTTAAATATTTACTACAAAAATAGTCAATCAGAACATTTTTCTTTGTATCAAGTTGGCAAATGCCCAGAACTTATGTTTAGAATTTGCTTGTTTAGCACAAATGATTATATGTTAGTAAAATGGAGAAAGGAAAAAAAATAAGTGTGTACATATATATATCTAAATAAATAAAAACTTTTTATCACACACACATGCCATGGCCCGGTGGGGCTGGCATGGCATGGTGCGGTGTATTCATGTTGCAACTTTGGCGTACATGTACTATGTGTACGTAGGTTGGTAGGTAGGTATGTATGATGTATGTGTATTATGCAAGTATGTATGTACATATCTGTATGTATGTATGTATGTATGTGTGTGTGTATGTATGCAAGTATGTATGTAGGTATGCATGCACACAAAAGTGATAGGAATGTTTATGTAATTACACAGTAAAACAGTGGAAATGTCAGATTTAAAAGAGGTAGGGCAATAATAATAATAATAATAATAATAATAATAATAATAATAACAACACCAACAACAAAAACCGCATCAACAGAACATCAACAAGATAAAGGATTTCTGGTAATCTAGATTGAAGATGGAACCCAGTTAAAGACAACACAAGTTTAAAACAAAAAGGGAAGAGGGGGAGGAGGAGGAGAAGGAGGATGCAGGAAGGGGGGAAGGGTAGTTAATGAAACACTTGCCCACTGAACCACCCCCCTGCTCCACTTAAAAAGAGATATTTATATCAAACTATGAATAAAATAAGACATTAATGTAATGGGTTGAGAGTAAAGAGAAACTTACAAAGATAAACTGGTGGTGGGGCCAAGATGGGGGGGGGGGGGATTGTGAAGAAAACAAATTATATATATATATGTTGTTGTTATTCTTCAAGACTGCAGTTTTGAAATTACAAATTACACTTTTACCATGAAAAATGACAAAATCCAAATTTTCTTACTTTCTATTTACTTATTTATTATTATTATTATTATTATTACTATTATTATTATTATTATTAAGGTGGTGAGCTGGCAGAGTCATTAGCACATAGGATGGAATGCTTAGCGGCATTTCATCTGCTCTTATGTTCTGAGTTCAAATTCTACTGAGGTCGACTTTGCCTTTCATCCTTTCGGGGTCGATAAAATAAGTACCAGTTAAACTCTGGGGTCGATGTAATTGACTCATCCCCTCCCCCAAAATTGCTGCCCTTGTGGCAAAATTTGAAACCATTATTATTATTATTATTATTACTTTCATCCTTTCGAGGTTGACAAAATTAGTACCAGTTAAGCACTGGAGGTCAATGTATTTGACTACTCCCCTCCACCCAAATTTTAGGCCTCATGCCTTTAGTAGAAAGGATTATTATTATTATTATTATTAAGGCGGTGAGCTGGCAGATTGTTAGCATGTCGGGCAAAACTCTTAGCAGCATTTCATCCATCTTCATGTTCTGAGTTCAAATTCAACCAAGGTCAACTTTACCTTTCAGGGTCAATAAATTAAGTACCAGTTGTGTACCAAGGTCAATGTAATCGACTAGTCCCCTCCCTCCAAATTTCAGGCCTTGTGCCTATAGTAGAAAGCACTATTATTATTACTATTATTATTATTATTATTATTATTATTCGGATTCTGCCGAGGTTGACTTTGCCTTTCATCCTTTCAGGAACGATAAATTAAGTACCAGTTGCATACTGAGGTTGATCTAATGGACTGGCCCCTCCCCCAAAATTTCAGGCCTTGTGCCTAGAGTAGAAAGGATTATTATTTTTTCTTTTTTTTTTCCTCGTTTTTTGACATTTGTTTCAACTAATAATGAAAATAGGCTTTTCACTTATTGCGTTGTTTTTTTAACTAACACAAAAATAGAAAAAGCAATGAATGTACTATTCAGTGCATTCCCACCCATAAAAAAATAAGAATGAACAAATTAATTTGTCTGTTAAATGGAAGCCGGAAATAAAATATGGCTATTTAAAGAATATCATTCTTGCCTCTAGAAGAGATTATGTTATATATGTATATTCTTTTATTCTTTTACTTGTTTCAGTCATGTGACTGCAGCCATGCTGGAGTACAGCTTTAGCTGAACAAATCGACCCCAGGACTTATTCTTTGCAAGTCTAGTACTTATTCTATCGGTCTCTGTTGCTGAATCGCTAAGTTATGGAGACATAAACACACCAACATTGGTTGTCAAGCAATGGTGGTGGGGACAAACACAGATCCACAAATACATACATACATACGTACATACATACATACATATGACAAGCTTCTTTCAGTTTCCGTCTACCAAATCCACTCACAAGGCATTGGTCGGCCCGAAGCTATAGTAGAAGACACTTGCCCAAGGTGCCATGCAGGTGGGACTGAACCCAGAACCGTGTGGTTGTGAAGCAAGCTTCTTACCACCCAGCCACTTCTGCACCTATATGTATACATACATACATACACACACACAGAGGGTGTCTATGAAGTCATGGTGCAATTTAAAATACTTGTGTCTTTTTAACTATGCATGACAGAATTAATCTGTAAAACGGATAAGAAAGTAGAAAGACCTACATTTTTTATTCATCTTGTTAATTTTCAACATGTCCACCATCATTACTAGTACAAAGAAAAATATGATTCTGCAGTTCTCAGAAAACATTTTCCAGCTGATTTTCAGTAACACCTTCAATCACATCAGTTATCCTTGCTTTCAAGTCTTCTCGAGGCTTAGTTGAATAAGCAATACTTTTCACACATGTCCCCATAAAAAGAAATCCAGTGGAGTCAAATTTGGTGAACATGGAGGCCAAAATAATGGTCCACCTCTTCCAATCCATCTGTTAGGGAATTTCTCCTCTCTCTCTCTCTCTGTCTCACTGGGTAACCATGTACCTCCTCTATAGCAAGACACCTATTTCTTATTTCTTTACTGCCCACGAGGGGCTACACAGAGAGGGGACAAACAAGGACAGACAAACGGATTACGCCAATTATATCGACCCCTAGTGCATAACTGGTACTTATTTCATCGACCCCGAAAGGATGAAAGGCAAAGTCAACCTCGGCGGAATTTGAACTCAGAACGTAAAGACAGACGAAATACCGCTAAGCATTTCGCCCGACGTGCTAACGTTTCTGCCAGCTCACCGCCTTATAGTCACCTATTTCTGCCTCTGTATTTCCCTGTTACTCTCTAACCTTTCATCATTTGATACAGGATCACTTCCTCTAATGGCCCCCTCTGTTGTGGCAAGACACCTGCTTCTGCTTCTCTGTATATATATATATATATATATATATATATATATATATATATATATATATATATATATAAAACTTAAATTTAAAATTTTTAAATTAAGGTTTAGAAAGGAGGCATTAAATGAAGCGGAAACGATTGCTGTGCTAATAAACCTTCCAGTTACAGTCAGTCTTCCGTATCAATGCTTTAAAATATATATATGTATATTTTTATGTGTATGTGAATGTATCATCTTTAAAATCCGTGTTGCTTATTTTGATTTTATATATATATATATATATATATATATATATATATATATATACACACACACACATAAAAATATACATATATATATACACACACACATGTATATATATATATATATATATATATGTATAACTATATACACACACACACACATGTATACAAATATATGAATACATACATTCTTGCACTATATATCTGCCTGTAGATGTTAACACTGTGTATAAAGTTACAAGGAGATATGATGAAATGTCTTCATAATGGAGATGAATTAATGTTAATGAGATAAACTTTTCTTCACTCTATTAACCTCATCTTCAGAGATGAAATATATATTTTACAACATTTCAAAATATCTGTCTTGAAGAGTCAATGAGTCAGGAGCAATTATAAGATTGTTGTAGTTAGAGTCAGTAAGAATGTACTAACTATGACTCCAACTCCAACTGAATGTAGTAGTAGTGGTGGTGGCAGTGGCGCTAGTAATAATAATAATAAACCTTTCTACTAAAAGCACAAGGCCTGAAATTCTGGAGAGGGAGCTAGTCAATTACATTGAACCCAGTGCTTATCTGGGACTTATTTTATGAACCCTAAAAGGATGAAGAGTAAAGTCAACTTTGGTGGATTTTGAACTCACAGTATAAGGACGGATGAAATGCCATGAAGCGTTTTATCTGGCATGAGTTAGCACAATTGTTAGCATACTGGGCAAAATTCTTAGCAGCATTTCATCTGTCTTTATGTTCTGAGTTCAAATCCTGCTGAGGTTGCCTTCCATCCCTTCCAGGGTCAATAAAATAAGTCCCAGTTGAGTAATTGGCTAGCCCTCTCCACCAGAATTTCATACCATGTACCTACAGTAAAAAGGACAATAATTATTATTATTATTATCATTATTATTGGTATTATTATTATTATTATTATTATTATTATTATTAAGGCAGTGAACTGACAATATCCTTAGCACAGAGGACAAAATACTTAGTGGCTTTTCGTCTGTCATCACATTCTAAGTTCAAGTTCTGCCAAGGTTGACTTTGCCTTTTAGCTTTTTGTGGTCAATAAAATAAGTACCAGTTGAACACTGGGGCCAATGTTATCGACTTACCCTCTCCCTTGAAAATGCTGGCCTTGTGTGAAAATTTGAAATCACCATTATTATTATTTAAGGTTGTGAGCTGGCAGAATCATTTTGTGCTGGACAAATTACTAAGCAATATTTTGACTGTCCTTATCTTCTGAGCTCAAGTTCTCCTGAGACTGTGTTTGGTTTTCATCCTTTTGGGATGGGGGGGGGGGGGCTCAATGAAATATGTACCAGTGAAGTACTGTGGTCAATATAATTGACTAGACCCCTCTCACAAAATTTCAGGCCGTGTATTTAAAGTAGAAAGGATTATTATTATTATTATTGAGTGAGAGAGCAGTGCATGCCATCAAAGTGACACTGGAGTAAAATATACGAAGCCCATTATACCCATCATGACTACCCATCTGATAAGGGTTATTCATCATCATCATCGTTTAACGTCTGCTTTCCATGCTAGCATGGGTTGGACGATTTGACTGAGGACTGGAAAACCAGATGGCTGCACCAGGCTCCAATCTGATCTGGCAGAGTTTCTACAGCTGGATGCCCTTCCTAACGCCAACCACTCAGAGAGTGTAGTGGGTGCTTTTACATGCCACCGGCACGAGGGCCAGTCAGGCAGTACTGGCAACGGCCACACTCAAAATGGTGTATTTTACATGCCACCTGCACAGGAGGCAGTCCAGCGGCACTGGCAACAACCTCACTCGAATTATTATTATCATTATTATTATTATTATTATTATTATTACTATCATAACTAAGGCATTGAGCTGGTAGAATTGTTAGCACGCCAAACGAAATGCTTAGCAGTATTTCATCTGCAGTTACATTCTGAGTTCAAATTCCACCTTTCATCCTTTCAGGGTCAATAAAATAAGTACCAGTTATACACTGGGGTCAATATAATTGACTAGCCCCCTTCCCCAAAAGTTTTCCAGGCCTTTTGCCTAGAGTAAAAATAATAATAATTATTATAACTAAAGTGTGTATATGTGTGTGTGTGTGTGTGTGTGGTGGGGTTAAATATGAACAGTCTGTTTTATTTTCTTGTTGTTGTTTAGTACCAGGTGTGTGTACATAAACAATCACTCACACACACACAGAGAAACACACACATATACATGTGCATGTCTTCGTGTTTGTGTTTGTCCTACCCCCTACCACCACTTTGCTTGACAACCAGAGTTGGTGTGTTTACATCCCTGTAACTTAGTAGTCTGGCAAAAGAGACCAATACAATAAATACCAAGCTTAAAATAAACAATAAGTACTGGGATCAATTTGTTCAATTAACACTCTTCAAGGTGGTGCCCCAGCATGGCCGCAGTCTAATGAATGACAAAAACAAGTAAAACATAGAAGATCTCTCTCTCTCTCTCTCTCTCTCTCTGTCTCTCTCTCTCTCTCTCTCTCTCTCTCTCTATATATATATATATATATATATATACTTTATTTAAAAGCAGCAGAAATATAACAAAAGACTGTTACTCTGAGTTTCACGTTCCCGTTCATCGGACAGTTTTGTTAGAAAAAAAAAAAAAAATATATATATATATATATATATATATATATATATATATATATATATATATATATATATATATATCTGTGTGTGTCTTTGAATCTGTGTTTCTCCTCTTACACCTTCTACTGCTTGACAACCAGTGTGGGTTTGTTTACGTCCCTGTAACTTAGCGGTTCAGTAGAAGAGACTAATAGATTAAGCACCAGCCTTAAGAAAGAAAGTACTGGGCTTGATTTATTTGACTAGAAGTTCTTTGAGGTGGTGCCCCAGCATGGCCGCAGTCTAATGAATGAAACAAGTAAACGATAAAAGATGAAAGATATCTATGCGTGAGTGACTGACTGACTGAGTGAGTGTATCTCTCTTTCTCTCTTTTACTTGTTTCAGTCATTTGACTGCGGCCATGCTGGAGCACCGCCTTTAGTCGAGCAAATTGACCCCAGGACTTATTCTTTATAAGCCTAGTACTTATTCTATCGGTCTCTTTTGCCGAACCGCTAAGTTACAGGGACGTAAACACACCAGCATCGGGGGGACAAACACAGACACAAACATATACACATATATATATATACATATACATATATACTACGGTCTTCTTTCAGTTTCCGTCTACCAAATCCACTCACAAGGCTTTGGTCGGCCTGAGGCTATAGTAGAAGACACTTGCCCAAAGTGCCACACAGTGGGACTGAACCCGGAACCATGTGGTTGGTAAGCAAGCTACTTACCACACTAATGTACATGAGCGTTTGTTAGCAACTAATAATACTTCATGTTGCTTGCATTGTAATTCTTGTTGGTGGCATTGGTCATCACAGAAACCCCCAGAAGCGTTACCAATCACCCCCCCCCCCCATACATACACACGCACACACATCTGGAGCTTACTCATCACATGTAGTTCTGTAGTTCTGTTTCTGTACGCTAAGGAAATAGACTTTATCTCATACTGGAAACTGCTTGCTGTAGACCACCACCACCACCACCACCATCAACACCAATACTACCAGCATTACAAATACACACACACACACACTCAGAGGGATGATGACAGATCGATAGAGATTCTGATTACTAATCAAATCATCACCATCAGCCTCCTCTATCCCCTCTTCCTCCATCATATTCCTCACCACCACCATTGTTATCACCACTTCTTCTACCACCACCACCACCACCACCACCATCATCATCATCACTACCAATACTAGTTTTCTTCCACTTTTATTGTTATTACCATCATCATGTGCAGGCATAGTTGTGTGGGTTAAGAAGCTTACTTTGTGACCATGTGGTTTCAGGTTCAATTCCACTGTGCAGTACCTTGGCCAAATGTTTTCTACTATATCCCCAATCTGACCAAAGCCTTGTGAGTGGATTTGGTAGACAGAAACTGAAAGAGGCCCACTGAATAAACACATGCATGTGTGTGTGTGTGTGTGTGTGTGTGTGTGTGTGTGTGTGTGTATCTGTGCGCGCATGTGTGTGGCTTTGTCTTGACATCATTATAAATGAGTTGTAAACAAGCCACATCATCATCATCATCATCATCATCATACATGCAAAATCATTCGGTTCCAGTCTTCTGTGGAACACATGTTTGGCCATGTGGAACACATGGCCAGACATGTGGAACACACACACACAAAACTAGACAAAATGCTTAGTAGCATTTGAACCATTTTTATGTTTTGAGTTCAAATTCCACCAAGGCTAACTTTCTCTTTCACCTTTTTGGGGGTCAATAAAATAATTACCAGTTGAATATTGGGGTCGATGTAAACAACTTTCCCGTCCCCTCAAAAACTGCTGGCCCTGTGCTGAAATTTGAACTCATCACTTTCGTTATTATTGTTAGAAGGCCAGCATATTTGAAGGAGGGGTAAGCAGATTACATCGACACATCGACCCCCCCATCTCCCACTCCCAGGGCTCAGGTAGTATTTATTTTATCGACCCTGAAAGGATGAAAGGCACAGTCAACCCTGAGGCAGTTTGAACTCCGAACATATAAAGACAGTAGCAATACTGCTATTAACAAATATCATTATTGTATTTACTTGTGTATAAGCCATACCATACTTAATTTAGTGTTAAATCCTGGTACAAATTTTTTTCCCCTTCATTTTTAAGCTCGTTATCATAAATGACGACATTAATTAGACTTGCATGTATCAACAAAGCCAATAGCCATGCTGAAACAATTTTATTGACATAAAAGCTTAATTACAAACAATAATTTGGAGTACTATTACTAGTATCATTGAAAACAAGGAAATAAAATTGTTATACCAATTACAACTTGAAAACAAGGAACTACACAAGATTTTCTATCCTAACGGTTTTCCCTTTTTAACCCTATATTTATACACTATTGTACATAACTTTATTTGCTTCATATTTCACTGTTCCCAAAAAACGAATTATTTCGCACTCTCTCAAAGTTCCTAAAGGTATAAAAAACAACTTTCAGGAACAATAGTAGTTTATTGATGGAGGAGTTTGTAGTTTTTTCTCATATCGAAGTTCGATAAGTTGAAAAATGTTATTTTATAGTATGCAGTTAGCAAATATATATATATATATATATATATATATATATACATACATACATTATATATATATATATCTTTTACATGTTTCAGACATTTTGGACTATGTCCATGCTAGAGTATAACTTTGAATGATATAGTCAAGCAAATCAACCCCTGTACTTTTTTGAAGTATGGCACTTACTCTATCAGTCTTTTTTGCTGAACCACAAAGCTACAAGGACAGAAACAAACCAACAATGGTAGTTAAGCAATGGTGAGACTAGCACAAAACACACACACACACACACATATACAAAATGACATGTTTCCTCACAGTTTGTTAACCAAATTCATAAATTCCCTCACAAGGCACTGGTTGGCTAGGGACCAGAGTAGAAGACACTTGTCCAAAGTGCCTCTCAGAGGGACTGACCCCGAAACCAGTCAGTTACAAAACAAGCTTCTTAACCATCATACAACCATGCCTGGGTATTAATTAAAAAAAAATAATGTAATAAATATATAATAAATTGTTGTGTGAAATTCAATGCAACCTGTTAATATCAAGTGAAAGTTGGATATTAAAGTAAGTGACTTGTATTTCTCCATGGTTAAGAAATTAGTCAAGCTTGGTTCTTCTGTCCAACTTAATTTGTATTTTTGTGTTACTATGATATCCCTGGAAAGACACAGAGTTGTTAGCATTGCAAGGCAAATGCTTAACAGCATTCTGTCTGTATTTACATTCTGAGTTCAAATTCTGCAAAGGTTGACTTAGCCTTTTACCGTTTTGGGGTCAATATAATATAAGTAGTAGCTGAGCACTAGGGTTAATGTGATCAATTTATCAACCCACCCCTTCTAAAATTGCTGGCCTTGTGCCAAAATTTGAAACAAATATGATATCCCTGGTGCAGGTATGACTGGGTTCAATCCCACTCCATAGCATCTTGGGCAAGTGTCTCCTGCTATAGTTCTGGGCTCACCGAAGCCTTGTGATTGGATTTGGTGAATAGAAAATGAAAGAAGCCAATCATGTGTGTGTGTGTGTATGTGCTATCTCCATGCTTTGACACTGCATGATAATGGTAAAAAGGTCTCATTGTTATGCTTCCAACATTCTGTGAAAGCATCTGGTCATGGAGAAATATAACCTTACTTCAAATATGGTATTACTTGGAAGGTTGATGGTAGGAAGGTCAGTCAGCTATAGCAAGTCCACTTGAACAAATTCTATTCAATCTAGGCGAGCATCAAAAAGTGGATGTTATAACTATGATGTTGATCATCATCATCATCATCACAACAACCTCAGATGGTTGACCAAGATATAAAAATGTCACAGACAGCATGGCTGTCAATGATGAAGTTAACAGTGAGACATCATAAATAACATCTGCAGTGACTTCATCACAAAAGCTATATACGACCAACAAACCCTTTGTGGACTTACAGTGCCAGTAGTATAAACCACAAAGAAGCAAAATTAAACAAAGCTGACAAGAATGTGTGGCAGCCCTTCATGTTAAGTAATGTTGGCTGTAGTAATAGGAATATTGTTAACATATTTAATGATGAGGACATTAAAATAATAAACAAGAAACTATTATTATTATTTTTTTTTTTGGAAGTTTGGAAACAACTCTGGAATATTCCAGTATTATTGTCTTCATCAGTGACTGAAACTTATAAACAGTAATAATAAGAAATGATATCAGTGAATGACTGATATTGCTCTCACTTTTACAGGCAGTTTGGAGACAACTCAAGACATGTTCCAGTATTATTCTGTCCTCATCAGAAAGGTACAGTGTAGGAAATTATTTCAGATACACTTTTCTTTTGCCTTTTGTGACAGACATATAACTGCATAGTAGGAACTTGATGTTATGGTGTTGATACTTTTCTGAGAGTCATTTGAATAGCAAATGGAATGAAGAATTTAAACTATATATTTACTTGTGTTAAGGTCATACTAGTTTATACTTGATTTTAACTGGTAAAACTGAAATGCAACATATACATGGGGCAAAGCTAAAACAATTTGTACCAAGAACTAACACTGAATTAGGTAAAGGTTATGTTGTAGCAAGAGTCATTGACACCCCTACAAATTATATACCAGTAAATATGGTGAATTGATTACTTTGATTCAGCTGGTAGTTTTAATAATCTCTTCTGGTTACAATAATCCTTTAAATAACACTGTGTAACAAATTTTGATTTATTTTTTTTTTGTCTTTGGTCAGTAAGTGTTATTTCCTATTTGCCTCTATCTAGAAATCAAAGGAAATGGTTCTTTTCAAACTTTGCTTTTGTGACTGGACATCAATGTTTTGAAACTGGCCTATTTTCCATTACATTTCAAACAAATTCAGGGCTGAATTGCTGAAGCAGAAATATTGTCATGGCAAATATTCTACTCAATACCACAGATTTGCTTGACCATAACCACTTGAGTATGTCCTTAGTGGCTGACACTATGTGCGTCTGTGATCATGAGCAGGAGTAGTGGGGGAGCATCATAACCATGTGTTGAGAGGGATTCTTTGGGGTTTGAATAAATATTGTAACAAAAGCAAAGTTTGAAGGAGATATTAGCCATTTCTCATACTTTCTAGGGATAAGCAAATAAGAAATAACAGCTGCAATGCAAGGACAAAAATCGTGTTACACTGTTACACATTTATCTTCTTGCTTCACAGTAGACAGCAACACCCAACAAAGCAGTGGTTGTATGGCAGTTGGATTACCATCTCCTCGACAATCAGAGAAAGAAGAAAACATTAGTTATATGGGACACTGCTGGTGAAGCAAGGATGAAATATCCAGCAATCTCCTTTTCTGGAAACCTATGCATGGGCATACAGGTATCAGTAGAACAAAAAGAGCATATATTAAGTAGCTTGTGGAAGACACTGGATAACAAGTTGAAGATATGAAGACTGCTAAGAAGACTGGGACATCTGAGGTGGAAGAGTTACATTGATCCAGGCAAATCACCCAACTAGACAGCTATGGATAGATTGTGATGAACAAAAACACAAGAAAGTTCTAGCAGTCATGTTTTACCATAGTGTATTAATGTAAACTAAGTGACTATAATACATGTTTCTTACAAAAATATTCAGGCCTCAAATACGCATTTGGTGGGTGTTAGTGGGGAAAAAGAATAACATCCCCTAAAAAGGTTCATGTGTTTCCCCATTCTTCAGCGCTTCTTTGTTATCACACAAGGTAACTTTTATCTTTGACTTGCTTCAGTCATTAGACAGCGACCAGGCTGGGGCACCACTTGGAATAATTTTTAGTCAAATGAATCAACCCCCCAAGACTTTTTAAAAAAAAATGTTAAGCCTGATACTTATTCTAACAGTTTACTTTTGGTGAACTACTAAGTTATGGGGAATAAACACACCAACACAGGTTGTCAAACAGTGGTGGCAGACAAACACTGACACAAAGATATATACACACACACACATATGTGTGCGTGTGTATGTGTGTGTATATATATATATATATATATATATATATATATATACACACACACATACATACACAAGCTTCTTTCAGTTTCTCTCCACCAAATTCACTCACAAGGACTTGGTCAGCCTGGGACAGTAGTAGAAGACACTTGCCCAAGGTGCCACACAGTGAGACTGAACCCAGAACCATGTGGTCGGGAAGCAAACTTCTTACCACACAGCCACTCCTGCATATATCCTTTTTTTTTCTTTTCATGAGCCTTTTTAACATGTCATTTTATTTTCCTTCAATTTTTATGGGCTGTCATTCAAATTATAATTACTAAGAATTCATTTGGGAAAAGCCTTTTCTTCTTTTTCCATACTAGATGTGAATAGCCATGCAGACCCCTCCGTAGAAATCTGTTCTGCCCACCCCTCTCTCATAGTAATCCCATCATCCGTGATGCCGATCACCCGTCATACCCCAAGACTTGTAGACCGGCGAACTGTACAGAGACATCAATAGTACAGGTGGTACGAAAAAAAATAAGCACCCAATCCACCCTGAATGAGGTTGGCGTTAGGAAGGGCATCCACTCTTAAAAAACCTAACGAAGAAATGCCCCTTAAGTTTCTTCTTTTTTTTTTTTCCAAGTAGTTATACCTCAACTTATGTCGTTTCGAGTTACGTTTTTTTTCTTTCGATTTTACGCCGCTCTTTGAAAGAAATAAATCGAAAAAATAACCCCCCCCCAACTTCAGTCGATTTATCCCACTTTACGTCCATCTCAGCGAATATAATTAAAAGTATAAACATTTTTGAAAAACACGTCAAAAAGAAAATACTGAAGTTGAATATCAAATAAAATACACGTGAAAATATGTACAAACCGTTTATTAAAACAGTTATGAGCTAATAAAGTTTTTTAAATGCTTTTCGTGTTACGTCGTTTTTCGAGTTAATTTGTATGTCTTGGAACTAATTACCGACATAAGTTGAGGCATGCCTGTGTATTGACGACGTAAAGCGAAGTGCGATCATCACAAGAGAAGCTCAAAAGGCAAAAAAAGAAAGTAATAAAAAGAAAACCCGAAAAACAAACAGGATCACTAGGTCGACTCGCCGGGTAGCTTTCTCAGGCTCTTAAGACATGCATCAGAAGAATGATTAAGAAAAAGGAAGAAGTAAAAATAGATAGATTTGTAGGGGGTCAAATTAGTCAAAACAAACATCACACACACACACCCAAAACACAAACAATTTTAGGACATTGCTCTTGAAAATTTATAAATAAAAAAGAGTCTAGTAAAAACAAAAGCGCACACGGACACAATACACACACACGTTTTCACATATACTCTAGTTTCAAAGTCAAATAAACCTCGTAAAATCACACACACACACAGAGGATATTGGAACACACTTTAAAGAAAAAAATAAATATAAATAAACGTTATTTTTTTACTCTACCTTGTAAGTTATTCCCTTTTGTTTGACTTCTTCTTATCAATGTTATTTAATCTAATTAGTGCAGTCGTTAATTAGAAGATTATTTCATTTCTTTTCCCTTCTTTTTTCTTTTCCTTTTGTTTTGGAAGCCCTCAACTTGCCACTTAATTAAAAGCTAATCACAGTTCGGCAACCTTTATGAGTGAAGTAAGGAGAGAAAGGAAAAAACAAAAAACTTTTCCTCCTGTTCTCTGAGAGTAACAGTAGTACAAGTAATAGTAATAATAATGATAATAATAACGTTTGTTTGTATTTTCTTTTTGTCTTTCTTTTATTCTTTCTTTCTTTCTAAAATGCACTAGGTTTATCAATTTGTAAATAAGAAGCGAGCAGCGTGTTGTCGATTGCTTGGTGGCGTGTGTATACTAACCATTTTTGGCTAACCATGTTTTAGCTGCAGTACCATGTGCTTACTCATGCTGGATAATAAATATACGTAGAGAACAACAACAACAACAACAATAACAACAACTGACTCTCTCCTCTTTTACAAACAGGCTATTTTTGGCTGCAGCTTAGAAAGAAGTCTCCCGAGCCAGCAAAATTTCACACACATCTACAAACGTACACAGACACTAAACAGCACGCCAAACGCTCACACATTGACTGTACATTCACACATAAATACATACATATACATACATACATATATACATGTATGTATATATATATGTGTATATATATATATATATATATATATATATATATATATGTATGTATATGCTGTTCTTTCGTCACACGTACATCTTCCTAGATTACGTACACCACACAAAATACACGCGCGCGCACACACACACACATATATATACACACACACACTCGCACTCATTGCTAATTATAAACTAAACTAGTCGCAATCTGTTCAAGACTGGGACATTGAACACAACACTTACGAACGAAAGGAACTGGCATACACACGAGGATAAACTTATCTCTCTTATTTATTTATTTCATTTATTTATTTATACATAAACTACATGTTTGTGTATATGTGTGTTTGTGTGTGTGAAAGTAACAAACAGTGAGCGAAAACGCAGAGAAAGAGATACACACACATTATAAACGCGTACGAGAAATCTTATAACGAACTCTGACAAGATTACACATATATCCAAATACATATTCTTTTACTCTTTTTACCTTGTTTCAGTCATTTGACTGCGGCCATGCTGGAGCACCACATTAAAGGGGTCTTTTTTTAAGTCGAAGAAATCTGCTCCAGGACTTATTCTTTTCCAAGCCTAATACTTATTCTATCGCTCTTTTGCCGAACCGCTAGTTTACGGGGACAAGCGGTGGTGGTGGGGAACACAGACACGCATAAATACACACATATATATATATATATGGGCTTCTTTCAGTTTCCGTCTACCTAATCCACTCACAAGGCTTTGGTCAAAAGACTGAACCCGGAACCATGTGGTTGGGAAGCAAACCACATAGCCACGCCTACGCATATATATATATATATATATATGGATGTACATGTAATCAACTCTGTATTTAAAAGTTTGGATCTTTTCTGTTTGGCTGCCAAAATTTCAAAACTGAAAGTTTGTTGAAAATTTTAAAATTTGGTACATTAATGTAGTTTTCCAAGCTGAATTGCTGGAGTTATTTCACTTTTTCCAGAAAAAAAAAAAAAAAGTTATAGAGGTTTAAAGTTTGATCATCTTCACCCAGTCAGGAAACAGGATTTGGAAGCTGTCATTTTGTGCGTGACTGCATATTTTGTCAACATTCTGAAAATAGCACTTGTGTTTTTACATGAAACCGTAAACAAATGAATTACGCACGACATGTAACCCTTCATAACTTTATTACTTTTTGGAATTTTCAGAAAATTTTTGTGAATTTGTATTCTACACGCGGGACTTATACGATTATACTAAAACAATTATGGGAGTGCACGATTTAAGACCTATTTAGCTGTTATTTTTAGCACACCTCACAACAACCTCAATGACAACCTCAATGACAAAAAAAAAAAGAGTAAAGAACACGTATTGTGTAGTTTTTAGCATTTAATATGCATTTAATGCGATAAACAGCGCATTACAAATGAAATATTTCTCAAAATAAGAAACTTATAGCACAAACTTAAAAGATTTATTCAAAAACAAAATAGTACATTACAAATTAGATATTAAAAAAGAAAAACATCTCAACAATCTTCCCAGGACCATCAACCTTAACTAGATAACGGAGCAGGTCTTCCGCACATGCTTCCCTAACATAGCTGTTATAATCAACAGCTGTTTAATGGCTCATTCAATCCTTCAACATTAAACCGGACTGAAGTCAATTCCTTAACCCATGAGTAAAGGAAAAGCGCCCCGGTCCAAAGAGGAAGGGTTGCTACCTTCGAATCATGTGCCTTTCCTCACCGACATAGACTCCATGCATCCTTGATGTGTGCATCGCCAATGCATATTCCTATCACGTTTTCTTGTACTCATAAAATGCTTCTTCGTTTTGCATAATTTTCTTTTGGGTATAAAACACTTTTCTTGCAAGTACGAAACCGCATCTTCCTCTGCTGCGTGATTTAAGACCTATTAGGCTGCTTTTATTTTTTAGCACATATGACAACCATCTCAATGGCTAAAACATATTAAACAACACGTGCTTCCTCGCAGACAAAAGTGTTCTCATGTTTAGCTTGTTACTATGGCAACAGGTATAAATGCGTCTGTGGCTTACGTTTGGCTAAAATTACCCCAAATTTTCAAACTTTAATAGCTAGTAACTCTTTATTTATTGATTTATGGCGAAAACGATTTTCTTGGCATTGATTAGCATATAAAAGCATATCATTACACCG
Source organism: Octopus bimaculoides (assembly GCF_046866305.1). Taxonomy (NCBI): domain Eukaryota; kingdom Metazoa; phylum Mollusca; class Cephalopoda; order Octopoda; family Octopodidae; genus Octopus; species Octopus bimaculoides. The sequence continues at coordinate 35,212,114 of NC_142947.1, read as the reverse complement.
AATATGAAATCAATTCGAATAAAAAATTGAAGAGATTGAAAATTGGCAGCCTAACAAAAAAGATCCAAAAGTTTTCCGCAGAAAACATAAACGTCATTTAAGTGGCTCTGTGGAAGCTATGATGTCAAAAGTTTCTTATAGCAGAAACTGCTGTAAGCAAACGAATGTTCTTTTGTCATTCGTTAAGTGAAATTACGCTATGTGCTCTCTTGATGGTTTTCTCGAAAGTAAAAAATAATAGTTCTTAGTTTCGCCATGCCTAAACGAAATCATAATACATACATGTGTATGTATCTCTCCATTGTTTTCTTTCCTTATTGTTTTCTGTATAAGATCATAGGTTCGAAACGTCGAAGACTTCCATTTTTCCTGAGCATCAAACTAATACACATTGTTTGTTGTTCCCTCACTTGTCTCTGTTTCTGTCGTCTGCTTTTAGTACAATTTCGAACTACACACATACACTTTTTCACACCGGTCGCGTAACCGATCGCTCATAAATTCTCTAGTCCCCACTGGTACCCGTCTGGCTATTTGATACCTTTCTAATAATTTAGGATTGCCCTCTAAGCGTTACCAACCATTCGTTTTTTTTTGGCCCTGAGGCTGTATTCTGTTTGTTTCTGATTTATTTTGTCTTTGTCCTTCGTCCATCGTTTTGAATTACATTTATTCACTTTCGTATGTCTACTTCTATATTGCCTGTTATCCATGTGTTACTTGTTCTCAGTCCAATATTCTCCGCAACTTTCGCGGGCACCGCCAGCATGGGAAGTATCATCTCAGTCTTATCATTAATGGTGCGAAACTGAGTAATACTATCTGGTTGATAACCGATGAAGAATTGGGGGCCTTTCTGTGTCCGTCTTCCGTCTGTTTGTGCACTCAGAATACGTTTTCCCGTTCGTCTGCGCATTCATTACGTTTTTTTAAAATTCATTTTTCGTTTGTGCATTTACTATACATTCCCCTGCACAATAAAGCTAGATACACAGGTATAGTAAAAAGATACACACACACACACATATACATGCGTATGTATGTATGTATGTATAAAAATGAACAATATCTATGAACAAAGGGCAGAAAAGACAGTAGTGGATACCATAAGTAAAGCTGTATATTTTATAGAATGCTGATTTTACATGGAATGGTTTTAGATTTCTTACTAAATCGATTGTGAATTCCCAACAACATCCCATCGTCATCTTTTCTCCGAATATATTTTTTTATCTTATTCATCCTTGAGCAGAATACTGTTGTTACATCCGGGTTTCTCTTCTGCTTGCATTCTTTCTCTTCTTGGTCAAGTGATTGAATAATAATATTTTTTAAAAAACCCGAGTTTCTAATTTTATTGGTTCCGTTTTGGCAGTTAAACTTCAACCCACTTCACTCATCACCAGGAACATTGCTCCTTTATTTATATTCTACAAAACCTTCCACGATCGTTTTTCTGCTAAATCTTGTTTTTTTTCTTTTTTATCTTGACTCGTTTTTCTGATAGTTCACGTCCTTTTGCCGGCGTTGTCCCCTATTTTAAAGGAAATTTTAAATGTCTAATTCTAGTAGTTTCTTTCCTCAAAATATCTGTCTTGTGGAACTCCCTTCTTTACTGTTTCGCTGATCGATTTAATTTTAATTGTCTAAAATCGTATATTGGTCGTTTTATGTTTCTTTTTCGGGTAGAATTCAACAACAAAAGCATTTGACAACATCATGCAGTAAAGTACGGATCAATTGGTTGTCAACTTCAAATCCGTTATCTTCAGGGCCTTCTCATTTTGTAGAAGAGATGGATTTTGACAGCGATGGTTTAACCATCAAACAAAATAAGTGCTTACGGTATGAAGAGGTGGGGGAGGGCACCACAGAAATGATAAATGGTTTACGGCACAAAATAAATCACTTTAAGCTTCCTAAAACAACATTCGAAGTGGTTTATATGATCGGAAATATAATTTTGAAGTGTTCATGATGTCATAATGAGGATCTTATCAAAGACTTGGTGATTAAAAATGGCAGAAGACTGTTCGAATATAAACAAAGTGGAAGTGTACAAAAATAAACTTTATTTTCCATCTTGCTTTTAGTTATGTTTCATTCTATTTTTTACTTTTCATCGTTTACTTGTTTCAGTCATTAAACTACAGCCATGCTGGAGCATTGCATTGAAGAATTTTAGTCAAACGAATTGAACCCAGTACTTTTTGTAAAACCCTGCTACACTGATACGGAGAATAATAGATGCATGACGTCCGTTTTACACTTAAAGAACAAACGGAAACAGTGAAATATCCACAGAAATACGAAATTTCAGTGGGAAAATCCCCACTTAAAAATATCCTCCACCACAAAGCGAAGAATTAGGTAAAGAAATACTTTTTCTTTTATTTGTTCCATCATCAGATTGCGGCCATGCTACAGCACCGCCTTAAGAGGTTTTTCAGTTGAATAAATCGACTAGTACTTGTATTTTTCTATTTTTAACCTTGGTGCGAATTCTATCGGTCTCTTGGGTCCGAACTGCTAAGCTACAGGGACGTAAATAAACCAACATCAGCTGTCAAGTGGTGGGAAGTGGGATTGACAAACACACACACACACACACATATGTATGTGACGGGCTTCCGCACAGTTTCCATCTACCAGATCTGGTCACGGGGCTATAGTAGAAGATACTTGTTCAGGGAACTGAACGCGAAACCAAGTGGTTGGGATTCATTCCCCACCTATCACCGTTTGTATTGTGTTGTCCCCTTGTCCACGTCATTGTCACGATCATCCACACTCCAACACCAGCCAGCATCTAGGAATCCCTTACACACACACACACACAGATCCTGTCCCATCCCAGCATGATGTACCGCCTCCCTCAGCTGATAGTCTAAGTATCCTTACGGCGATATTCGTAGGAGTGGCTGTGTGGTAAGTAGCTTGCTTACCAACCACATGGTTCCGGGTTCAGTCCCACTGCGTGGCACCTTGGGCAAGTGTCTTCTACTATAGCCTCGGGCCGACCAAAGCCTTGAGTGGATTTGGTAGACGGAAACTGAAAGAAGCCCGTCGTATATATGTACATATATATGTATGTGTGTGTATATGTTTGCGTGTCTGTGTTTGTCCCCCCAACATCGCTTGACAACCGATGCTGGTGTGTTTACGTCCCCGTAACTTAGCGGTTCGGCAAAAGAGACCGATAGAATAAGTACTAGGCTTACAAAGAATACGTCCTGGGATTTGAAATCACTAGTGTAGCTAGAGTTTCTGCTGCCCGGGGGTAACTAAGGGGCTGCCCCCAGGCCCTTACAAAAAATACATATTGGCTGAAGCAGACCATATTGGTTAAAGCCCTCCACATAAAAGTGCCGCTTCGGGTGACCGCTCCCTTCGTCCCCCTCTAGTTACTCTAGTGTTTGAAATGTACTTTTACCTGGGAAATGCGACGTGATGGTCACAACTGAAACGCCTTTCACGTTTATTCCGAGACTGGGCAACCGTTTTTCGAGAAGTGGGGCCGCATGAAACATGGATCATCATCAAGTAGGTCACATTACTAAAATAATTCAAGGTAATTTTTTCCGTGGGAGTGCCATTCAGAAAGTCCGGCGGGCCGCAATCGGGCCATAACTGGTCTACTCGATTAAGGCTAAACAACAACAACAGTTGTTTCTGAATCATCTACCCACCATCTCTTTGTGCGGCAGCAGCTCGTGTTGCTTTGATGGCTCTCACCACCACCACCACTACCACTAACTTTCTACACCATCATCATCACCACCACCACCACCATCATCACTACTACAACCATCACCACCACCACCATCACGCCCATTGCCTTCACCACCACGACCACGGCGACCATCACCACCACCACCACTAACAATTCTACACCATCATCATCACCACCACCAACAATTCTACACCATCATCATCACCACCACCACCAACAACAACAACAATTTTACACCATCATCCTTATTACAACCGTTACCACCACCATCACGCTCATTGCCTTCATCACCACGACCACGGCGACCATCGCCACCACCACCACCACCACTACCACCATCAACATCAGTACTATCACCACCACCACCACCACCGCCGCCAGTTCTCGCCTATCCCTCCCCCCTCACTCATTACGTACGCAACACTTTTACTACACACTGCATGTCTCTCAGTGGAAGTAGGAAGCGTGAAAGAGATAAAGATAGAAGAAAGCCTGTTTAGATAGCAAATCTTTTTATTTATTTACACACACACACAAACGCACATTTATTTACTTATTTATTTATCTATTTATTTCTTCGAGAAGTGTGAATCAGCAGGGTCGGTATTCTTGCAATACGTACGTGTATAATAAACCTCTCTCATTCTCTCTCTCTCACCACTCTTTTTTTCTTTCTCTTTCTCTCTGGTTTACTGCCGACGACGCCGCAGTTGCTGTTGCTACTACTACTGCGAAGAAAGATGTGTCTTGTCTGACTGCTGTTCCGGTTCAGAGGTTCACGGAGTGCAGCCAAGATGTTCAGTTCGAGCTAGAATCACAGTCAACTGCATATTTTCTTACTCTTTTACTGGTTTGGCAGTCATTGGATTGCGGCCGTGCGGGAGCACTGACACGAAGTGTAATAAACACACACACACACACACCCTAACCCTAAAACCCGAACCCTAACACTAAAACCCCAACCCTAACCTTCGCCGATAGTTGTTGTTGACAAACAACGGCACTAATTTTATTCAAGGGAAAAGATCCAATTACACCGCTAGAACGTCTTGTTTACATTCCATAGCAGTAATTGTTTTCACCTCAATGGACGTCAGTGATTGGTTGAAATTACCAAAATACGACAACTTTTAACATGAAATAACTTCGAATACAAAAATTTTTCTCTGTTCTATAAGACAAAATATACAAGTATACGAAGTTTTAAAGTGTTTCGGTAGAAAACACACTAAATAAAAAATAAAAAGTGGCGCCCGCCAAATTAGAAAGATCCTAAGGCTATAATAGAAGACACTTGCCCAAGGTGCCATGCATTGGGACTGAACCCAGAACCATTTGATTTGGAAGCAAGCTTCCTGACCTTGAAAAAGAAAAGAACTGAATTTCTAATCTATTATTTTATATTCAGCAGTTAAACCTCAATGTCATATCAATAACAAAATGAAGAAGATGAAAGCGGCACAAATGTAAGGTTTCGTCTCAGATGAAACTTCAGTCCATTATAACACAAAAGACTACAAAGAAGGAAAAAAAGGGGTTTTACAAATTCAAAAGATGTGGATTGATAGGCACAGGCGTGGCTGTGTGGGAAGAAGCTTGCTTCCCAACCACATGGTTCCGGGTTCAGTCCCACTGCGTAGCACCTTGGGCAAGTGTCTTCTACTATTGCCCCAGGCTGGCAAAAGCCTCATCATTTGGTAGACGGAAGGAGAAAGAAGCCCGTCGTATATATGTATGTATGTATAAACATACAGGGTGCGATGAATAAACTATTGTCTAAATTATGCAAAAATGTGTGTGTGTGTGTGTGGGGGGGTTGTATGTTTATCCTCCCCCCGCTTGACAACCGATGTTGGAAAGCTTATGTCCTCGTAACTTTAGCAGTTCGACCAAAGAGAACCAATAGAATAAGTACTAGGCTTACAGAGAATAAGTTCTGGGGTCGATTTATTCGACTAAAACCCTTTAAGGTGGTGCTGCAGCATGGCCGCAGTCAAATGAATGAAACAAGTAAAAGAAAAAGAGAATTGACAGAAAGCTTTAAGGACTGCAATTCAAAGAGCGAAAAGAAACAAGAAAGAGTTTCAGATTTTGAGGAAAGAAGCTAAAACAATTAAAGGACTTTGACTAACATGAAGCTCAGCAGAGAAACGATGCGCCTTGGAAGAGAAGCGTGAAACATTCTTTTCTACTCTGGGCACAAGGCCCGAAATTTTTGGGGAGGGGGTCCAGTCGATTAGGTCGACCCCAGTACGCAACTGGTACTTAATTTATCGACCCTGAAAGGATGGAAGGCAAAGTCGACCTCGGCGGAATTTGAACTCAGAACGTAAAGACAGACGAAATAAGCGTGTAACACATTGACACGTTTGAAGGTCTATACTCTTTAGAAAACATGATGTTCACACCACCTAGAGTTAGGGTTGACTTGGAGGGAAAATCCTTTAGCTTACATCCAGTTTGCATTTCATTTTCAGATTAAAGTATACTTTTGGAGTAGAGTGTCCTTTGTAGGAATTAAAGTATTGAGATGGAAAGGAAATCTTGTTGCGTTTTTGACATGATCATTTTGAGGATAATGTTTTTAAGTACTTAGGTATAAAATAAGCATTAATTGTTACAATCTTACATGATAACGCAAGACAGCATATTGCTTAAGTCGCTCAGGAAAAGATTATAGTACTAGATATGGAAGTTTTGTCTCATCCTCTTTACTCTCCTGACGCCTCCCCTTAACGTAGTTCTCAGAGAGATTCAGTGTGACACAGAACGTGGCAAGGCTGCTGTCCCTTTGAATTACAGGCACAACTCATTGTCGCCTGCTGAGTGGGATGGAGCACTGTGAAATAAAGTGTCTTACTCAAGGACACAATGCGCGGTCGGATATCGAACTCACGCGTTACGATCGTAAACCGAATACCTTAACCAGTGAGTCACGCGCCTTCACTTCCTTCGTTCGAAACGTTGTATGTCAAACATAAATCAAAGTTTTACGAGATTAACTGACTCTGGAAATTGTTTGTCGGTCAAGTGGCCTCTCATATTCCCATGTCAGTAAGCGAATTTGTTCAGTTAGAAAAGAAGGACATTTGAATTTCAAATACATCATCAACTCACTGTTCGGATTCTAATTTCATAAGTTCACTTCTAATTCTCTGAATCTTCACACCCACTCTTTCCTACCGTTTACATAACGTGCTCTTTCTTTTTGCTTTCTCGTTTGGTCTCTTCTGCAGACAACTTTTAAATAGTTATTCTGTTAACCAATCATTTCCGAACAAAGTTTCATGTGTAGATAATATTTCAGGAAGCAGACAGCCTCATTCACTCTTTGTTAATTTTTGAATTAGTCTTGTTCGCTTTTAATGTCTAATCCGCGATTACCATTAAAAAAAAAAAAACATATATAACAAACACTTCAGGACAGATTGAAATATCTTGGTGCACTTTGTACATAAATTATAAAAGGAAAATCAGGCTAAATGCGACATCAGTGCCATTTCAATTACTATTTAGCTATATCAGCTAGCAGCCAATGTTTACACGAGGTGACGTGGATATTTGCTGTTGACGAAGCTAACAAGCAGAAATCTAGGTCCAACAATTTCACCACCAATACTGGGTAACCTACGCCTGCTGGTGATATTTTTCTGTGCTTTTAACATTATACGTCTGTAAGAGATACTTTCTTAAGACGAATATCGCAGTTTAGAAGGCTTTCAACATATACACACTTTATGTATACAGATCACTAATTTGAAAAGTGGTATTTATATATTTTAGCCCATAAACAAATACAATTTTAACAACAGAAAATTATTAAGTACTAACTCATTTATTCAATAAATGTTCTAAGAACATAGTTATCAAGGCATCGTATGTTGTATTTCAGTTTATATGACCATAAGAAATGCTATCCCAAGGCAAATACCGCAGTAACTGATCTATTGATAGTATGTATACATTAAGTATGATACATAGATGGCTATTTTAATTTAATACTGTCTTAGTTGCGTATACGGAATTTTTATTCAGCCGGGCGGTTCTTCCCAACATCAGTGAATGTTTTAGTCACTTTTTCCACTAGCAAAGGCGACGATTTCTCGTCCAAGCATATGGTCGGCTGCGAGTATGTACCATTGAAAAAGTCCAAATACTGGAGCGAATTTTTGTTTCTTGATATTTGTTGCGTTCATAATAGATGCCATCTCAGGACGAATGTGACAATAACTGGCCTATCGACATCAAGCATACATTAAGTAGGACGCATAGACGGCTGTTTTAAATTTTTGTTATTTTCATGACAAACATGCCGGTGTCGTGTCGCATTGTCTGAAAACCGATGATTTAAGTTATTTGTGCAGTTGTTAGCAACGAGACGTTAGACTACCAGATACTACTATAGCTTTGGAGCACTTGAAGGAAAAAAAAAACTATAGACAAAAACACATTTCTAGAAGTTGCAAAAGAAAATTAACGAAGGAGAATAAAAAAACTAAGATATATTACTATAATACTTACGAATTGTCACGGATTATTAAAGATGACTAAGCGAGTGTCGTAGATTAAGATATATGACTTGGGTAAGTATTATAGATTATAATATGACTTGGGGAGATGTCATATATTAAGATATATGAATTGAGTGCCACACGTTAAAATATACGACTTAGAGATGTGGTCTGCAAAATAAAATACGAAAAGAAAAAAAAATACTTGTTGGCTTCGTGGTTTGCTTCTTGTGTTCATTTCAAACAGGAGGTGTATGCGTGTGTGTGTGTGTGTGTGAGAGAGAGAGAAAGAGAAGGAGAGAGAGGGAGAAAGAGAGAGGAAGATAAAGAAATAGAGAGGGAGAGGAAGGAAGAAAGAAAGAAAGAGAGAG